>NW_023494383.1:452941-682775 GCF_011100635.1 Trichosurus vulpecula
GCAGGGTGCTTAAACCTGCAGGAGACAGAACTAGCGACAAGGTTAACTAAAACAGAGAACAAAAAGAGTAGGCAAGTATGGGCTATTATCCTTCAAATAAAATCATCTCCAGTGTAGTTGAAATTTCAGTTATGCAGAGATCCAATATCAGAGCCAAACTCAGATGGGAAATGTTTCTTTTTAAACGGAACACAATGAGGAAACTAAGCCAAGAAGATCCCACCCTAGATGGAGACCAGGTCCTCCCAGCTGTCCTCCCAGCCTTTCCCCAGATGTACAAGGGAAACCAGGAGGATCCCATCCTAGATAGACTAGGATTGTCCTCCCAGCCTTTCCCCAGATGTACAAGGGAAACCAGGAGGATCTCATCCTAGATAGACTAGGATTGTCCTCCCAGCCTTTCCCCAGATGTACAAGCTTTCATCCGTTAATCACACAAAGTCACCTTCCCTCTGAGTGGCTTGTGTCAATTACCAGCATCAGCCATACCTGTGGGGTCCGTGAATCTAATATTATAGCCCTATTCACGGTAAAATATATGGTTCAGGGGTACAATTTGGTAATTATCTTCCCCTGAATAGACAACTGTTACAGTGTTGTTCTTCCCATGGGCTATGACTTCTGCAGCCTTTGGAATATCATCTGGCTTACGTTTTACCCATACCTTAGCTCCCAACTTTATTCTATCAATGGAGCAAGCCCCTTTTGCCCCTCTAGTAGTTATTCTGGGAGGAGGGTCAGTTTTCACAAAGGGTATTTTTTCACAGGGGATAATAATCACTTGAACTATCCTATCATTCCTACCAAATTGTACAGGTTTTTCACCCAAATTCTGGAGTGTCACAACAATTTCTTTTTGATAATTCGAATCTATCACTCCAGCCAATACATGTACTCCTTGAGCTGCTAATCCTGATTTAGGTAATATCCGTCCAAAATGATTCTTGGGGATTCTCATACATACTCCAGTAGGGGTTTTTCTTATCTCTTTCCTATTCAACCTAAAATTCTCTATACAATGTAAATCATATCCTGCTGAACCAGGTGTTCCTGGACATGGTAGGGGGACATCTTCCCTCACAGTCCAAAATTCAATATTTTGGATCTCACGTGTTTGCTGTTCTCTAATCTGCAAATTTGGGGTCATCATTCTGGCTAGAGGTGTACTCCCCCCTAAGGGCCTATTATTCAAATTACGTAAGGCAATAGACAAATTATCCTTCCAATGTAGATATGAATTATTAGAGCTTAATTTTCTCAGCTGTTCTTTCAACAATCCATTCATTCTTTCAATCAGCCCAGATGCTTGTGGGTAATATGGAATATGATATATCCATTCTATATTATTCAACACACAATATCTTTTCACTTCTTTGCCCTTGAAATGTGACCCATTGTCACTTTGAATCTGCATTGGGGTTCCATAGTATAAACTTACAATATCTAGGGTTTTACAGGTGTTTTTCTGAGTTGCATCCTTATAAGGACAAGCCACTAGGACACCTGAATAGGTGTCAACACACGTACATACATATTTACATCCTTTATCCTGGGGTAGTGGGCCAATATAATCTATCTGCCAAATTTGGGCTGGAACTTTTCCCCTTGCTATTTCTCCAGTTACTATCCTAGGAAGAGTTCGTTCTTTTTCTAATTGGCATGTACAACACCCCTCTGTTATTTGTTTTAACAACGCATGAGAGATACTGATACCTCGATCTTGTGCCCATCGGTGGGTGGCTTGGACCCCTAAATGGCCGGCGGTCTGGTGGACCCATCTCGCTAAGGCTAAGTCATCAGTTGGAGTTGGAGTAGGGACAATACATTCAGTGGCAATCTTTGCTAGTCAATCCGCATGTGCATTGTACTCACGCTCTGGTGTGGTCAGGGTCGCGTGAGCATCAACATGAAAAACTGACAAATCCGTAACCAAAGACATGTCCCATATATTTTCCCATAACTCTTTACCCCAAACTTGTTTGCCATGAATCTCCCAATTCTGATTCCTCCATATAGGCATCCAAGTAGCTAATCCATTAGCTACTGCCCATGAATCAGTAAATATATGACACTGTCCTCCCTTCTCCATTCTGATGGCCTGATGTACTGCCATCAGTTCAGCATATTGGCTACTTCCCCCTATCCCAGAACTTTCCAGAGTTCGCCTAGTACAGGGGTTATAGGCTACTGCTTTCCAATGTCTCTTCTGTCCTAAGTATTTTGCTGTCCCGTCAGTAAACCAAGCGTGTTTCTTCTGTTCTACATTTAGTCCATCATACCCATTATTCCATTTCACTAAGGATGGCACCATCTGTTGCTTAGATTCAAGGGGCTTTTCATTTCTCTCAGTGCCAGTGTTCGCCACCAATTCATGTAAAGCAGAAACTCCACTTTTGCCTGCTCTGGACCTATTCTGAATATACCACTTCCATTTGATTATGCTTGCCTCTTGTGCATGTCCAATTCTGTGAGAAGCTGGGGTACTCATTACCCAAGTCATAATTGGAATTCCAGGCCTTAATATCACTTCATGACCCAGGGTTAGTTGCTCAGTTTCTACTAAAGCCCAATATGCAGCTAACAGCTGCTTCTCAAAAGGTGTATACTGCACTCCAGATGAGGGCAGTTTCCTTGACCAAAAGCCTAAAGGTACACTTCGGCTCTGTTGTTTTTGCCACAGACTCCAATTTGCATAGTCATCTTGTACAGTCACTTGTAACTCCACTGGCCCATTTTGCATAGGCCATAAGTCCAGAGCTAATTGTATAGCAGCCTTTGCTTCCTCAAAAGCTCTACTTTGTTCAAGGCCCCAATCGAATTCATATTTCTTTCTGGTGACTTTATACAAGGGTTTTAAAATTTGTCCCAAATGTGGGATGTGGTGTCTCCAATAACCAAATAGCCCTATGAACTTTTGGGCCTCTTTCTTATTAGTAGGGGTGGGAAAATCCTGAATTTTTTGTCGAGCTTGTGGGAGAATTTCTCGCAGTCCTCTATTCCACTGTATCCCCAAGAATTTTACAGTTTGAGCTGGCCCTTGAACCTTTGCGGGGTTGATTTCCCATCCTTTGCTTTTCATATGGTCAATTAATAATGCTAAACTCTCCTCCACTTCTTTTATATTCTTTCCCTGTATCATGATGTCATCTATGTAATGTGTAAGCTGTACACCAGGTAGCTTTAATTCATCCAAATGCTCAGCTACAATCCTGTGGCAAATAGTTGGGCTATGAATATATCCTTGTGGCAGGCGTGTAAATGTATACTGTCGGCCTTGCCAAGTAAAAGCAAACTGGTTCCATTGCTTGGGGTCTATTGGGATCGTAAGAAGGCATTGGCCAAATCAATAACTGCATACCAAGTCCCTTCATGTTTTTGTATTCTCTCTATTAAAGTAACCGTGTCTGGAACAGCAGCATACAAGGGAGGAGTCACTTTGTTCAGCTGTCTATAATCTACTGTCATCCTCCATGTCCCATCTGACTTTCGGACTGGCCAGACAGGGTTGTTCCATTGAGTAGTTGTAGAGACTAACACTCCTGCCTCAACACATTCTCTTATAGTGTTGGCAATTTCATCTTGCCCACCTGGCACACGATATTGCCTCAAAGTAATTACTTCAGAAGGTTCGGGCAAAGTGATTGGATCCATCTTGATTTTCCCCACTAGGACTGCATTAATGCCTATTTTCCTCACAGCAAATTGGTATTTCCCTTCAGGTAAATTTAAGGTCATACCCTTCAAAATGTCTATTCCAATGATGTATTCAGGAATAGGCACAATAACCACACTATATTCTTTCTTGGGCAACTGTCCAATTTTCATCATCAATTTAACTTGTCTGGCTGATATTTCAGTCCCTCCTAGTCCTGTGATGGTAATAGGAGTTCCATGGCTGAATTTGTCTGGATTCCCATAGATAAGGGTGGCCTTGGCCCCAGTGTCTATCAATGCCCTAGTTACTGTACTTGACCCATTTTTCCAATATATGGTCAAGTTAATGTGAGGTCTGCAATCCAGCTTACGTATTTCCTTAATTTGGGCTGGGGCCTGGCCTGTTTCCTAGTATTCCCTGGCATGTGATTCACTTGGGTATGAAGGTTCACCATCTGTAGCATTTGCAGGAGCAGTTCTTATTTCCCTATCTCTCCTGTTATCAAGTCCTTTATCTCGGTACATCCTGTACAATTCATTGGTTGGAATGCCATCTATCATTTCAAAACCTACCCGTGCTCTCAATAGAGCAGTAAACATTTGTTTTCTTGTCACTCCATTTTGGCGCCAAGTTTGCTGGCTGTTCACCCTTCTCTCTCGAGGAGATCTGTCCCTTCCCCAGTCTCCTAAGTCACGTAACTGTAAAATCTTATTTATCACCTCTGTAAGATGGCTCCCTACTTCCCCAAGTAACAGATTCAAAATTAGTTGTTTATAAGCAGGGGGAGCTGTCCTAATTATTAAATTCCTATGAGGGATTCCTATGGGATCACTGTAATATTTGTCTGCAGTTCCTGTCATAATAGCAGTCTTCATTACCTCCTCCTTTAGTCTCATGATACAATCTTTAAGTGAATACCAGGGTCTGTGCTCAGTGGGCCACATAGAATCATTAGTATATCTCTTATTGCATCCCACAGCAGCTAATGCCAACAGAGTAGTCCTGCTAGCTTCATCTCCTTGCTGATGATGTTCCCTAAAAGCTTGCTGAACTAGAGGATCGTGGCTGATACCTATGAATCTCATACAGTCCCTCTTATCTACTAATATTCCACCGGCCCCTTGATCACTGAGCCTTACCATCCAAGATATTAATGGTTCTCCTACTCTTTGGCTGAATCTACTCAAAATATCTGTGACCTCTTGTGGTGAGAAATCTTCCTGAAATTCCCTCGTAACTAAATTGCCACCTCGGGTTTCTGTCCTCCTCCTCTCTACGGGACGAACGCTTGTCTGAGTATTTAACCATCTCCCATTCTCTGTGCGAGGGATGTCCTGAACTCTAGTAGCATTTTCTCTCTCAGCCCCTAACATTGTCTCATTTTCCCCCCACTCGCTTCCCCTACCACCATGGCAAGGACAAAGCAGGCAGTCAGGCTTGGTCTGGGCTGAGTTGGGATGCACTCTTGGCTTATTTGGCCTCCTGTTGCTCCTAGCCACATTAATAGAAAAGTTCTCATCTGAGTCAGTGGGTTCTTGAGCAGCAATTTGTTCTCCTGCTATCTGAGATTCCCCTTCTTGCTGTGGGGTAGGAGTGCCCCCATCTCTTTCACTTAATCTCAATCTTTTATATACTAGCCGGTAGGCTGATAACACTATCCAGCTTTGCCTAGATAGTGATGCCCCTGACTGAATCCCAACCTCTTGTAAATACCTTTCCAAATCCTTAGGATCTCCTCTCTGTAGCCTTGGTTCCCAGTTTTCACAGGGTCCGGCTTTTTTAGCTAATTCCTTTGCTAAGGAGGAATAAAATGGATCCTCCCACCCTGGGATATTCATCTCTTCCTCTGAAGTTCTTCTGCTTCTGAACAGAGATCTTATATCTAGTGATCCCATCCACCTTGTCGCCAAATATATTAGGAAGGCAGAATTTATGATTTCAAAGAGAATCTCATATATGCCTAAAAGGTCTGGAACCGCAGGACATAAGGAATTCTCTAGGCAGAAGGCAGGAGAACTAAAGCATGTATTTACACTCCACAATAACAAGCCCACAAACCAGCGTCCCCATTTTGATATTTTCATCAAAAGCTTCCAGGTCCAATAAGTCCTCCTTACAAGGGTAATCAGAAGGCCACAGAGAAGCGAGATGGTATAAGGCAAAATCGTATACATGCTTCCCCTCTACGGTAAGAAGATTACCCACTAGCCTCTAGTCAGCTCTGCTACCGGCAGCTCAGCTTCGGCTGTAGGCGTCTCTGGCTCCAACCGGAAAAGGAAAGGAGGATCTTCAAGCTGTCCTCTCCCCTCTTATAGAGTTTTTGACATCATCAAGCGCCGCCTGAACGACCAGGGCCGATTGGTTCTTGACTTGGCCCCTCCCCCAGCGTAGACCACGTTAACACACCTCCCCTCAGCCAGCGCCACGACTCATCACACAGGAAGCTCTGGTCCTGCCCCGGAAGAGCAAGCCCCAGCGTCCAGGGAAGCTCAACGAGGCGAGCTGAGTCATTCAAAGAAAACAAAGTCCATTCTGGCTACAGACTCCTTTACCTATTTTTTTCAAATAGTTTATAGAGTATTTGGGATTAATTGTACCTCAAATGTTTTATAAAATTCACTTGTGAATCCATCTGGTACTGCAGGTTTTTTTCTTAGGAAGCGCATTGATTGCTTATTCAATTTGTTTTTCTAAGATTAGGTTATTTAAGTATTTTGTTTCCTCTTCTGTTCATCTGGGCAATTTATAGTTTTGTAAATATTCATCTGTTTCACTTTTACTGGTATACAATTGCTCAAAGTAGCTCCTAGTAATTGCTTTAATTTATTGTCTTTGCAATATTGGTGTATTCATTTAGAGATACAAATTTTACTCTGAGTACTGTTTTGGCTGCATCTAACAAATTTTGGAATGTTGACTTGTTATTCTCTTCAATGGAATTACTGATTGTTTCTATGATTTGTTCTTTGACACACTCATCCTTTAGGATTAGATTATTTAGTTTAGAATTATGTTTCCACAGCCCTTTATTAAATATAATTTTTATTGCATTGTGGTTTGAAAAGGGTGTACTTAATACTTCTCATTTTCTGCATTTGTGAGGTTTTTATGTCCTGATATATGGTCAGTTTTTGTGAGGGTATGTATAGCTGATAAAAAGATATACTCATTTCTATTCCCATTCAGTCTTCTCCATAGATCTATTATATCTAACTTTTCTAAGAGTGTATTCATCCCTTTGACTTCTTTCTGATTTATTTTATGGTTAGATTTATCAACTCCTAACAGGAGAAAATTAAGGTCCCCCATTAGTATAGTTTTACTGTCTATTTCCTCCTGTAATTCATTTAACTTTTCCTTTAATAAACTGGTTGCTATTCCATTTGGTGCATATATGTTTAGTATTGATATTACTTCATTGTCTATGGTTTCTTTAATAAAAGATGTAGTTTTCCGGCTTACCACTTTTAATTACATATAATTTTGCTTTTGCTTTGTCTGAGATCATGATTATTACTCCTTTTTTTTCTTCAGCTGAAGCATAATAGTTTCTGCTCCAGCCTCTTATTTTATCTCTGTGTGTGTCTCTCTGTTTCATATGTGTTTCTTGTAAATAACATATTGTCAGATTCTGATTGTTAATCCATTCTGTTATCCACTTCTTTTTCACATTCACAGTTATGATTACTAACTGTGCATTTCCCTCCATTCTATTTTCAATATTCCTCTTTGAACCAGTTCAGGCTTGAGTGAGGTTCAAGTACTGCCCACTTACCCTCCCCCCTTTCATTTCCCCCTCCACTATAAAAGATCTTTCTTGAATACCTTTTTTAAGTGAGATAATTTTCCTTATTCTGCTTCTCCCTTTCTCCTTCTCTCACTGCATCCCTCTTTCTCACCTTTTCATTTTTTTTGAGATCACCCCAACAAAATTTATTGACAACAGCGTCCTCTGTCTATGTAAACTGCTTCTAAGTGCCCTAATAATGATAAAGTTCTTAGGAATTACTCATATAATCTTCCCATATAGGAATGTACTCAGTTTAACTTTATTTAGTTTCTTATGGTTCCTCTTTCATGTTTACTTTTTATAGTTCTCTTGAGTCTTATATTGGAAAGTCAGATTTTCTATTCAGCTTTGTTCTTTTCATCAGGAATGTTCGAAAGTCCTCTATTTCACTAAATTTCCTTGCTTTCCTTTGGAGGATTATACTCAGTTTTGCTGGGTAGGTTATTCCTTGTTGTAATTTCAGCTTTTTTGTCTTCCAGAATATCATATTCCAAACTCTTTTAATGTGATAGCTCCTAAATCTTGTGTGATCCTGAGTGTTGCTATGCAATATTTTAATGTTAGTGCTTGAAGTATTTTCTCTTTGACTTGGGAGCTCTGAAATTTGGCTGTAATATTGCAGGGATTTTTCATTTTGGAATCTCAGAAAGTGATTTGTGCATTTTTTCAATTTCTATTTTACCTTCTGATTTTAGGATATCAGGGCCATTTTCCTTGATAATTTCTTGACAGATGACATCTTGCCTCTTTTTTTGATCATGGCTTTCAGGTACTTCAATAATTCTTAAATTATCTCTCTTCAATCCATATTCCAGGTCATTTGTTTTTCCAACGACATATTTCACATTTTCTTCTATGTTTTTTTTTCATTTTTTTGATTTTATTTTATTGTTTCTACATGTCTCATGGAGAAATTAGCTTCCAGTTGCACAATTCCAATTTTTAAGGAATTATCTTCTTCAATGAACTTTTGGACCTTTTTGTCATTTGGTCAATTCTGTTTTTAAGGTGTTATTTTGTTCAAGATTTTTTGTGCCTCTTAGGAAACCTTTAATTGAATTTTCATAGTTTGCTTGCATTTCTTTTTGGTTTTTGGCAGGGCAATTGGGGTTAAGTGATTTGCCCAAGGTCACACAGGTAGTACATGTGTCAAGTGTCTGAGGCTGGATTTGAACTCAGGTCCTCCTGACTCCAGGGTTGGTGCTGTACTCACTGCGCCACCTAGCTGCCCCGTGCTTTCATTTCTTAACCTAATTTTTCCTCTACTATTCTTATTTAAGTTTGAAAACAATTTTCAGCTCTTCTAGGAGTTCTTGTAGGGCTCATGTCCACTTCACATTTTTTTCTTTGAGGTTTTGCTTGTTGATGTTTAGATTTCGTTGTCTTCCCAGTTTATGTCTTGATCTTCCCTGTTCCCATAGTAGCTTTTTAAGGTGGGGTTCTTTTTGATTGTTTATTCATTTTCCACCCTATTTCTTGATCTGCAAGTTTTTGTTAATGTTTGGCTCTATTCCTCACTTGGGATGGGGGAGGGGGACTGTTTCAAGATGAAAGCTTTTCTGCTTCTCTATTTTCAGAACTAGTTTGAGCATTTGGAACTTTTTGGTACTTCTAAGGTGGCATGATCTGGGGAGAGGTATGGTCACTGATCTCTTGGTCTGGACTCTGGAACTTACCCAGGAAGGGCCCCTGATCCCTTGGAATTGCAATTGGTACTGCTCCTCCTCACCCCTTGCCCTTTGCCGCCAGAACAGATGCTGTTCTTCAAGGTCTCTGATCCCTTGGGGCCACTAGTAATACTGTCTCTCAGGGTTTTTACTCCATCTTGATTGAAAGCGCTCCTCTCTGCCTTTGAACTGTAACCCAGAAGTAGGTATAGCTAATGGAGTTGCCAAACAGCTTCTTGTACTGTATCTATTGCTAGCACAGGGGTACTGAATGTAATGATAATCTTACTTTATTCTAGTCTAGTCTTCTCAAGAGGGTTGCTGATAATGGGAGCACCAACTCCTATGGCATTCCCTGATCACCCTTCTTCATGGGGCTAGTGAGAAGTGGGGATAACCACCCCTATGTCTTGATGGGGTCAATGGAGACAGGCACAGCTTGTGCACACCCCTAAATCCCCTCAAGCCTCAATGGGGGCCAGTTGAGGCAAACACAGATTACCCCCAAGCCTTGATGGGGTCCAATCAAGGCACACACAGTGTTCCAGCTTGTGCATTCAACCCTAAGGGTTCCCTACTCATTGACCAGTGCCCACTTGCATTATAGGGCAACACACAAAGAAGACATCTTGCCAGCAATCGCCTCACAAGTTTACATCATCTCACTGTTATATCTCACTGTGCAGTGGCAATGGATATTTAGAATTTAAGCACAAATGTTTATATTAGTTGTCATTATATAATGCTGCGCAAGTGTGGTGCAGACATTTATAAGTCATGAGCCTAGGAAATAGAGATTGTTATGGCCATGGATCCTGGGAAACTGAACTCTAAGAAAGAATAACAAAAATCTGCCTTACACACACTAAAATACACCTTATGTACAATACTGCTCAGGGAGGGATCCGGCATGTGTTGGCTTAGAGCTGCTCTCTTAAACCATGCTCACACTGGCAGCTCAAGTTCCCAGAGGACTTTTGTTGCATTTCCCTTCAGGGTTTTAGCCCTGAAGATTTGGGGGCCAGGCAATCAAGGCCCACAAGCCACCAACCATGTACTTCTCCCATAATTTTCAATTCATATCATTTAGCCCATCTGACTTAATTAACATTGAGGAGTGCATATTTACTACCATGGTAGCATTGGTACCAAAAAACTACCCTTCCCCCTTCTGCTCCCTAAAGTCTGTGACACAGTCTTCCTCCTGTATGGGAGGACTAGCACCTCTGGTGTGAGGGTTTGTCAAGGCATTTCAGAACTACTCATTTGTCCTTGGTGTCCACCTGGCACTCAACTCTCACCTGTGGCTCCAAGAAACTGTAACATACACAGTAGCCACACCCAGTAAACTATCTTGGAAGATGGGCTACACCGAGTTGAGGGTAAGGGACAGGCCTCAAACCCATCAGTGAGTTAGGGGGATGTCTACCCTAAGCACTTAAAGACTTCCTCTGGTGGAATGGGTGGATGAGAACAGTCTGTCCCAATGGCCATGAAGGTGGCTGAAGCAGGTGCTGTGGAATGTTTAGAGCTTGGTCAGACATAGAAGATGTCTGAATCCCAGGCCATTGCCAGTAATCTTGACTTTATCCTGCCACTGGGCTTGGATGACTTAAGAAAAGAGAGTGAGACTGATGACTTTGCACAGCTCTGCCTCATTTCAATCAAATTCACTGGCAAGTCATCACCCATGATGTCACTGGTCCTTTTCAAAAATGGACAAACAACAACCCCCGCTGTGGTGGTCTGGGGAGCTAGGGACCACTGCAGAGGGAAGATGAGTTTCTTTAATCTTTATGGGCTTAATCAATCCTACAAGAATTTATGAAGTGGCTACAATATGCCAGGTACTACAGCCAAACCCTTGTCCTCTTTGGCTTGTATTTTCCATCAGGTGAAATAAAGGCTCTTCATTATTTGCTTTATTGTCAGCTTGATTACTCACATGGGAGCTAAAAGTTCTTTAGCTTTTCTTTGTATAGACCTAGACAGAAGCCACATACTGATGCGCCCTGAGGAACAGTAGGCCTGAGTAAAAGCTCCCCTGGAAGGCGCAGTTGTTTATTAAAAAGAACACTTGTGGTAGTGATATCTGAAGACGTGGGTTCAAATCCTCTCTCTGATGTATAGTACCTGTGTGACCTTAGAACAGTCATTTTCCCTCTCTAGGCCTTAGTTTCCTCATTTGTAGAATGAGGGAGTTGTACTTGACTACTTGTGATGCTCTTTCTAGTTCTAGTGCCAGGATGCTCTGACCAGCCTAGCCAAGTGCAGCCAGTATGGTTCCCAACAAGGGTAGAATTTGTTTGGCCACATTAACGCCTAAAAGCACCTGTGAGATGTCGATGGGATTACATAGTTAGAAGTGTTACCCATGGGAATAGTAACAGTAGCTAATGTTTCTTCAATAGGAAGAATGATCTTCCTTCCTCTTTTTAGAGGTGGGGGACTAGAGGTGCAGAATATTCTATACATACTCAGACGTGGTCACATTGTGGGTCAGTTTGGTTACCTTTTTCTGCTGTTACAAGGGACAGTTGAGTGCGGAATGGAATAGCAGAAAATGGCTGATGTAAAAACTTTAAAAAAGAAAACAAAACCAGCTGTAGGATATAATGGAAAGAGGGGTAAGTATGGGCTTGAAGTCTGAGGAAACATGGGTTCAGATTCTACCTCTGACACTTAATAGCTGTGTGACTATTTGATTCAATTCAGTAGACATTTATTAAGCATCTACTATGTACCAGGCACTGTATTAAGCACTGGGGATACAAATAAGAAAAAGATAGTCCTTGCCCTCAAGGAGCTTACAATCCAGCCATGGCTAAGTCAGTTAATCTCTCTGAGCCTCAGTTTCCTCACCTGTAAATTAAGAATAATACCATCTTTAAGGAATCTTTGAGAATCAGATAAAATAATATGCATGTAACATAGGCGTAGAGCTTCTCTCCCAATTCCTGTTACATGCACTACCTACTTTTTGAGGTTTCATCTCTCCTCAGGGTTTAGAGGTAGGCCTACAAGGTGTATATTTCCCCCATGATGATCAGTTGTTATCATATGAACAATGGGGATCATACCACTTGTTCTGTCTCACAGAGGTTTTGTGAGGGTCAAATGAGGTATGTGAAAGGTGCTTTGTAATCTTTAAAGCACTCACAGTGTTCTTCATAGCCTGCCTCAACCTTCAGAGACTCTTGGGAATTTCAAGAGTTCAGTCGTGTACTTTGGCAAAGGACAGAGTTATTGGTATGTGACTAGGAAGCCATCAGGGTGATTACCAGTGCCTGGCATGATGTATGGCATGTTTGTTCCTTTTCTTTCCTCAAGTCAATTAACCACAGCTGGTTTATGTGACTTCTTATTCATACTATCTGCAATTAGCTTCTTTATTAAACTATCTCTGGTTTTGCCCTTCTCTCTATAAGTATGGAGCACCTAGTGATTTAAGTCTGTGCCCACCTGGTTGTCCATAGCAAAGTTAGGAAGAAGCCCACCCCTCCTCTTGGCTGAGAGGTCACAATGAGCCTGATAAAGAAAGAAAATATCTAGCATCTGGACCAGCAACTCAGAATTGCGGGTTTCCTTGGAAACAAACCAGTCACCATGGCAACTGGTGATTGAGATCAGCTGCTGTTGCCTTCCTTCAGGGACATTGAATACTTCTCAGCAGGAACTGACAATGTGAAGGGCAGGGCTCCTGCCTAGAGCCAGTATTGGGGTCCTTTCCTCCTGCAGAGACTTTGGCAATATTACCCTCCTCCCCGACTCTCATGACAAAAAAAAGAATCCAAAAAAGATAGAATCCAGATGATTTAAAAAATTATCTTGTAATCCAGATGATTAGATGCAAAAGGAGCACAGTACTCTTTAATGCATTCCCTCATCATTCCTCTCTCATCACTCCTCCCCCATCAGCCTCCACATTGCTGGTAGAGATTCACACACTGACCTGTGGGTTCTTTCCTGGGGCACATATTGGGATCTCCTCCTGATAGAGAGACTTTGCCAGCATGCTTTCTTCTTTTCCCCCACCTGCCTTTAATAAATAGCAGACATAGATTGTGCCATTATTTCAGAAGGAAGGGGGAGGCAAGTAGTGAAAGTGTGCTGTTTTCTGCCTGGGCTCAGTCTTAGCTCAGGAACCCCCAAATTCTTAGAGTCTCTGTCCAGGTTACATCTTAGTCATCTTCCACACATACCTTCCTTCTTCACTTAAAGTAGTTGATGATTCAGCCCAGACATAAAAGTAAAGGAGAGCCAGGGGTCTGGAATCATGCTTGCTGGCTACAAATCCCAAACCAGAAGCCTTTTCACTACGTCATTGAAAATTAGTGGAGTTTACAAGTCAGTGGTAGAGAGATTTTGAGATGGGGGAGTGGACATTTTCTGTGCTCCTCAAGTCACCCTTCATCAATTGCCATCTATTCTGCGTACATCAACTATAAACCTTGTGGACAAGTGTCATAGTTTCCTATGACAGGATCCCTTCAATGTGAAATATTTAGTTTCTCAGAAAATTAGTAGTTTCACAATTGATTCTGCCCGCAACCAGGCTGTGGGAATGAACATACTAGGCCAGAGAATATATAGGATTCTTTCAGTGCAGGAAGACTCTGCCTTATGGAAACTTGTGGGGTTGGGCTTCACCGAGCTGTCTTTGACTGCCATTCCAGCCCCTGCTTCAGGCATACATTTCTGTAATGGTTTCTCTAGGACAGTTGTCAGACACATCAACTCCCTAAGGCACTTAAGTACTATGTATTGGATTTTGTGATTGGGATTTTTTTCATTCATTGTATTTATATCCCCAGAATTTAGAATGGTACCTGGGACAGGTTGTTAGTATCACTTATCCTAAGGGTGAGCAGCCTTCTAGCAACTAGAAGGTAGGGGATGGCCTCACCCAGCAGAAGTCTCCCAAGCTCCCTTGTGGAAGCCTACCTAAATCCTCTACTGGGGAAAAGAATGATTAGTAAACAGCTACAAGTAAAACCTCAAAGGAAAACAGCTTGGGCATAAATTCAACCAGAATTCCTGGAAGAAATAAAGAATTTTAAAATGAATTTAAAACATTTTAATAAAACCAGGATACTATAAGAAAAAGTTGTAAAACAAATGAGGGCTATGGGAGAAAGTATAAGAAAGGAAATTGACAGTTTGGTAAAAGATGTACAAAATCTTGTCCAAGCAACAAACCCCTTGAAAATTGGAGTTGATCAAAATGAAGCCAATCACCCCATCAGATGATACGAGATAAATCACTTTAAAAATTAGAAGAAAATGTAAGTTATCTCATAGCAAAAACAATTGACCTGGAAAATAGAGTGAGGAGAGATAATTTTAAAATTATTAGATTAATTGAAAGCCATGACCAAAAAAAGAGCCCAGATATCATATTTTAAATACTATTATAAGAAAATGGTTAGATCTCTTGGAACCAGAGGGCGAAATGGGAATAGAATCCACAGGCCTTCTCCTTAAAGAAGTCCCTAAATAAAAATTCTCAGGAACATTACAATTACAATCCCGAAGTTCCAGTTTAAAGAAGCTGTAAGGACACAAGATTAGTAGGTGGGCAGACTATCTTTTCAGCTGTGCCAACTGTAAGGCCAAATGTAAGAGGGCTGTTCTATTCTTCCCTGATGTGCCAATTGAAGGTATGCAGACCCTCTGAGGGAGTAGTGAGAAACAAGAAAGAAGGGCCCTGCCAGCTTGGTTATGTAATGGGTTTGTTAGGATTTATTAGGTTAATTGGGTTAAGAGAGTTTACTCATGAGATCCAGTCCTTGGTGGCAGGAGGATACCATGGTATAATGGATTGCTGCACCAACCCTAGGTATCATATAGAAAAAGAACACAGGTGGCATAAAGCCAGGGAAAGTCATGTGCAAGGGTTCCAATGGGATAGTTACAGGCTTTTTTGCTGTTTACATTTGCTCACGGTAGTTTTCATTCTCTGTGAGACTCGAGGTCATGCTCCTAGGCTTTCTGGCCTACCCTTGTACACGAGCAGCTAGAAGGACACTGAGGAGCTACAGTGAGGATCACACACTGCTTAGCCACCACTATAAAGGAGAGGAGAACTTGGAATACAGTAACCCAGAAGGCAAAGGATATAGGTTACAGCCAAGAATAAATTACCCAGCCGAACTGAGTATAATTCTTCTTCAGGGGAAATGTGGATCTTTAATGAAATAAAGGACTTGAAAGCATTCCTGATGAAAAGACCAGAGCTGCATAGAAGCTTTGAAATTCAAACAAAGGAGTTGAGAACATAAAAAGTTAAACATGAACAAATAATTATAAAGGATAAACGAGGATAAACTGCTCAAATTCTAGTGTGGGGAAATGATATCTTGGTCCCCTCTGAACCCTCTCATCATCAGAGGTCATAGAGGGAGCCTAATTAATTAGATAGAGGACCTGGGAGTGATTCTGTTATTTCCTGATCATCTTACAGAAGAAGAGAGGGGAAGAAGAATACACTAGGGGTAGGAGGGTCAGAAAGGGAACCAAAGGTTGGGGAAAATGATTTCACATGAGTGATATGTGCAAGTAGAAGTCTATACCAAGGAGGAAAAGGTACGTGTCAGGGGAACAGCTGGTACTTGAAGTTCACTCTGATTTGAACTGGTCAAAGGAGAGAAGAATACATAGTCACATGCAATTGGGTGCACAAATACTTTTCATTCAATAGACAAGTAATAGGGAAAGAGGAGAAAGGTTGAATAGGGAACAAGAGAGGGCAGATTAAAGGAAGGATTATGCCTTTGCATAAATGAACACTAAGTAAGAATATATAAAAATACAGCTTTTTTTGAGGTGGGGAAGAATGGAGATCTGAAAGGGTGCCCACCAACTGGGGAAAGACTGAACAAGTTATAGTATATAAATGTGATAAGATACAGTTGTGCTGTGAGAAATAATGGAGGGGATGGTTTCAGAGAAACATGGAAAGACTTGTATGAACTGATACAGAGTGAGATGAAAAGAATCAAGAGAACAGTTGTGACATGACAACAATATTATAAAGACAACTTTGAAGGACTCAGAAGTCTGATAAGCATAATGGCCATCCACGATTCTAGAAGACTAGTGATGATCACATTACCCATCTCTGCTAGAGAGGTGAAGGACTCAAAAGGCACAATGGAATCTTTAAGTATGTATGTATGTGTGTTTATATTCATATTATATATGTATATTTTTTTTCTTTTGGACTTGGAAAAAGGACATTTTTCCTCAATTAAACATGTTGGTAATGGGTTATTTTTCTTTCATTCTCAATAAATGGAGGATAAAAGACAAAGATGGCATATTTTTGTTTATTAAAAATAAAATTTAATTAAAAAGTTACTCCATTTTGGGGCTGGAGTTTCATCAGTGAACCATGTCAAAGAATGATTTTTACTAATAAAGATATCTAATGAGAGTAATTTCTCATTTCTCTGGGACTTCAGGTTTGCAAAGCACTTGTCTCCCAACAGTCCTGTGAGTAAAGGAACGCAAGGATTATGGGGGCTTGAGGAGCTGTGTTCTAAATCCTAGGTTCACATCCTTCCTCTGATACTTAGCACCTGTGTGTCCTTGGCATAGTTATTTAATTTTTCTGGCCCTCAGTTTACTTCTCTGTAGAATACAGTGGTTGGACAGGATGGCCTGTGAAGTCCTTTGCACCTCTACATCTATATCCTCTGACCAGCCTAGTTAAGTGCAGCCAGAAGGATGCCCATAGAGGGAAGACTTTATTTAACTCATAAAACCATGTATGAGATGTTGACGGGGTTACATAGTTAGTCGTGGTTTCCACAGTTTCCACTTCAACTATATGATGAACATTTCTTCAAAGATCTTCCTCTTTGTACAAAAGTGGGGGATTACAGGTGTAGAATATTGTATATATGTTCAGATGTGAGCACATTGTGGGTCATTTTTCCTTATTTTGCTCCTGTGTTACAAGTGACAGTTTATTAGGAAGGAACAAAGCAGAAAATGACTGATGGAAAAACTTAGCATCTTTATTTCCCCAGCCTTGTCTCTTCCCATTTCCCTCTCAGGATATATCTCTCTGTGTGCATGTATATTTCTCATTATTTTCTAATTTAGTGATTAATTTAATGATTAATGTTTTGCCCAACTGTCTGTCCAGAGCACCCCTCCTCTTGTTGTAGGCTTTATAACACAGGCTGAAAAACAATTGGCATGAGGGCCAGTAACACAGGATTGAACGAGACAGACTAGTTACCATGGCAGCTGGTGACTGAGACTGGCTGATTCTTGCCCTTGACAATGACTCATTGAGCCAAACCAGCTAACAACAGGCAATTATGAAATGACAGATGGCTAAGTTCTACTGGGTTTACGTGAGTTCATAGGTACCACCTAATTAGGAAGAAATAGATAATAGATATGCTTCTCATTTATTACTAAATATCTAAGGAAGTGCCTTACTCCAGGATTAGGTAGACTGAATTTACACCACACACACCCCATTTTCCTGCCATACCAGGATGCTAGTGGGGTGGGAGTAGGGGCAGAGGGTGGTATTATCTGCCTCAGAAGAATCCCAGGTCACGGAGATATTACACCTTTATGCTTGGTCTGAGTTCCACTCCTGCTGCGGTCATGCACTCAACAGAGATAAGCTGCTACCAAATCAGGAAGGTCCCTATCATAAACTGTGTGAGCTTGGACAAATTTCCTTCCCACAATGACATTTTGTGTTCTGAGGACCCTCCCAGCTCTGCCATACAGTGACCTTCCCAACAGTGACATTCAGTGTTATTCTATGTTCCTTGACTTAAGGGCCGTCTCAGCTCTGACAACCTATCATCTAAGGACATTCCCAGCACTGGCATTCCCTATTCTGTGATCTGGTAAAACCTTGTCACAATAATTATTTTAAGTCTAGAGGAAATATGAGTCCTAATGTCTACTGAAGATTCTCTCTGACTTGAATATAATTATTTTATTTAAAGTTCTAAGCTCATTCACAATCACCTTTAGCCCCTAATTAGGAAGGTTTATAACATTTAGGTAGAGGGTAAACTCTCTGTGAAAATTTACATCTTTTGTTAACCCCTGGATTCTTTGTGTTTGAGACAAAATTCAGGTTGCTGGAAACCTTTGAGTTATTGCGTCATGAAACAAGAGATTATATTAGAGGATCTATAGATAGACAGGAACTGTAAGGGGAAGCCAGGGAACACCACTTTTCCTGAAACTTGTGTAGCTGAGTATACTGGTGGCACAGATCTTGTTCTTTTCTGATATGCTTATTGAACCAGTTGCACTCCTTGATACCCCCCTTCTCTGCCACAGCTCAGTTCTGTCTTCTCTATCTTCTTATGTTGGTTGATCCAGGCCTGCCAGTTATTGGATCAACTTGGTATGATCCCTGATCTTCCCTCTTTGCTTTCAAACCCTTGGAATCTCTATCTGCTTCAGCAATAGCTCTCCCCTTTCATTCAGGTTCGTTAGATCATGACCAAATTTCAGGTGATGGCTTTGATTGATTGAAAGAGGTCTATAGATAACTAAACGAAGGATACAAAAAGGCAGTTTCAGAGGAACAAATCTAAGCTATCAATAGCCATATGAACAAATGATTTAATTCACTAATAACTAGAGTAATGCAAGTTCAAACAACTCTGAGGTACCACCTTGCACCTAATAGATTGACAAAGTTGGCTAAAGGGGAAAATGATAAATCCTAGAGGGATTGTGGGAAGACAGGTACTTTAATATACTGTTTATGTATACTTTAGTATACTGTTTATGGAGTTTTGGACTGTTCCTGCCTTTCTGGAAAGCAATTTGGAACTATACCTCAAAACTATTAAACTGGTCAAATATCCTTTGACCCAGTGATACTGCTATTAGTTCTATACCCCAAAGAAGTCAAAGAAAGAGGAAGAGGACTGATATGTACAATATATGTATATAGTTATTTTTGTGTTGGCAAAGAATTGGAAACTGATGGTATGCTCATCAGTTGGGAAATGGATGAACAAGTTAAGAATACGAATGTGATGGAATACTATTGTGCTATAAGAAAAGACTAAGTCAACATTTTCAGAGAAACCCAGGAAGACGTGTATTAATGTGTAGAGTGAAATGAGCAGAATCAAGAGAACAATATATACAGTGACAACAATATTGTAAAGATAATCAACTTTGAAAGCCATAGAAATTCTGTTCAAAACAATGACCATCCACAGTTCCAGAGGCTTCATGATGAAGTATGGTACCCATCTCCGGAGAGAGAGGTAATTGACTCAGAATGGAGATTGAGACATATTTTTTGGATGTGGCTAATTCAGGAAATTTGTTTTACTTGATTATACATGTTTGTAAGGATTTTGTTTTTCTTCATTTCTCAGTGGTGAGGGGAGGGAAGAAGGGAAAGAGAGGGAGAAAATGTATCTGAAAATAAAATTGAAATAAAAAACAAAGCACCATAATTGTTTCTGATGTATTGATTCCATCAAGAAGTGTTCTTACCTAACAAATGTAACTACTTTTAAATAGGTAAAATAATCAGCAGAGTTATGCCCTTACTTACATAAAGTTCCTCCCTGCTTTAACATTCTTTCATCTAAGCACCCTCCCAGCTCTGACATTCACTGTTCCAAGATCCCTTCTACTTCTGATGTTGCATGTTCTCAGGTCTCTTCCTACTCTAGTATTACAATCCTAGAGACGCTGAATTTGGACTAAAGTTTGGGCTACTGAAAGCAGCATACTGTGACAGAATGAAAAGAAGAACCACCTACCCCTAATCCCTTCCCTCTACACAAACTCCAGAGGCAAGGGACCCCACCCATAGCTTCCAAGGGTACTTTACTCCAGTTGGTGTTACTAGGACTCAGAGCTTAACCTTAGCATCTGGCTGTGAGCCTGCTCCCAAATTTCCCAGTTAAAAGTTGATTTTCTACAAAATAACAAGTTTAAGTAGACTTAGAGGAAGCCTCAAAGAAAACCACAGATTTTTCCACAAGTTATATCGGAATTTCTGGAAGAAATGAAGCAAGAATTTTAAAAAATCATCATAAAAATGATCATTTCTAGAGGACAGAACAAAAAAACTTACTATTCTGGAATAAAGAAATGGATGGAGAATAAATAGTTTAGAGTAGATGCAAAACCTTGTTCAACAACAGGCAATCAATAAACATTTATTAAGCACCTACTATGTGTCAGGCATCGTGCTAAACATTGGAAATTAAAAATTGAATCTAACTGAAAATTGAATACGACCAAGCAGGTCAATGAATTTGAGACAGCCCCAAAATATTAGAACAAAATCAAGAGTAAAATATGTCACAAAATGTAAGGTGCCACCTAGCAAAACAAGTGTCTAAAACTTGTCAGAGAGAGATGATCTAAGAATCATCTGACTACCTGAAAACTTTGACCCTAAAAAGAACCCCTAGATACTATATTTCAAGAAATGACAAATGGAAATTGACCACACCCATTAGAATCAAAGTATGAAATGAAAATAGAAAAAAATACACTGGTCAACTTTTAAAAGAAAATCCAAAATAAAAGCTTCAAAGAATTTTGTAATCAAATTCCAAAGCTTCCATTTCAAAGAAGAAATACTATACATAGCCTGAAAGGAAGAACAAAATACATATACAGTTATCTCTTCCATATTGTGGGGCTTAGGGCACAGTGCCTCTGTGATCTAGAAGGTCTGTGTAAAATTTTTTGGCCGTCCCTTCCTACCAGAGGAGAAGTCTGAATTTTTTATTTTTCTTTTATGGGGTATATTTTGGAGTAAAATTTGGGTTGATATTATACAATACTATACATTTATTTTACGCATTTCTGAGTTTCTAAAATTTTTCTGTGTTGTCTGCTGGCCTTCATGTGTTGTCTGTGGCTTCTCCAAAGCTACCCAAGAATTCTCATTTAATTTTTATGCCACCCCACAATATATCAAAACTATGATTGGGAAAGTCAAGATGTGGAAGGAATGACTGTGCCATGGATCCACATTCAGTATCTCTAATAATCTGACAGCTACAGATGTAAAGGAGAGGAGAGATTGGAATATGACATTCCATAGGGCAGCAGCTAAAATGATACAACTCATTAATTGAGCCAGCAAAACATAATATTATGGGGGGGGGGGCGCAGAAATGGAACTTTAATTCATGGGATGGAATAAGTGTTTATTAAGTACTTAACATGTTCTAGGCACTGTGCTAAGCCCTTTACAAATATCTCACTGATCCCCACGATAACCCTATGAAGTACGTACTATTATAGGATGCAATAGAAGATGTTTAATTATTCATGATGAAAAGACTAGATTGAGTAGATACTTTCAATTATAAATATTGGAGTTAAGAGAAACAGATGATTATATACATTTGAGCATATGGAAAGAACTATGTGATGAAGTATTCATGTTCTAGTGGGATAGAAGAAACACACATCCCCTCAGAACCCTACTGTCTTCATAGGTCCTGGAAAGAATAAGTGGAGGGCCTGGAATCAGTTTAAAAATGTTTTGTTGATATTAAAATACAAAAAAGAAAGGAAAAAGAATAGTTTAAAGAAGAAAGAGGGATAAAGAATGAGGAAATTACTATTTTGCATAATCAGGGTGTGTGAGAAGACTTTTCAAATATGAAATAAATGGGCTACCATATTTTACTTGCATCTGAAACAGATAAAGGAGTGTTAAATACAGGTATATACAAAACCATACACATACATAGCATTTGGTGTAGGGATACATGAAACTCAAGCCATCTTCCCACTTTTCCTAGGTCCCTGCTGCCCCAACTCCAGCCTCTTCCATCACCTGCCATGAGGATTTGTACATATTGGGCTTCAGTGACTTTTTCCTGTTGGTGTGACTTGACTGTATTCCTAAGAAAAAGCCCAAAGTGAGGAAGCAGGTTGGAATAATGAGCAAGCAGAAAAAAGAATCCCACCACAAAAAGCAATTATAATAATAGAGGGTCTCAAGAAACAAAGCCAGAGAATGATCCCAAAATATCTACAAGCAAAGGTTCAAAGCAAAGTGCACTTTGGGCAAAAGTCCAATCAGAATTCCTGAAACAGATGAAGAAAATTTTTTAAGGAGAGAAAGAATTTAAAAAAACAAATGATGGTACTAGAGGAAAAAATGAGGACTAGGGAGGAAAGATGTGGAAAGAGAATTAACAGCTCAGAACAAGAGATAAAAATTTTTTCCCAGGGGGAATCTTTGAAATGAAATTTAACCTAATGGAAGCTAATGGCTTCATGAAACATCAAGAAATAATAAAACAAAATTAAAAGAGTGAAATATATTGATGAAAATGTAAGGTACCTTGTAGAAAAAAAGTAATTTAGGATAGATAATTTAAGAATCATTGGAGTTCCAATATTATGGTAAACCTATTGAAACCCAATTAACTTTTAAAAATGTCATGACCAAATAGTCTAATATTTTTAAAAAAAACCTTTCAACTGTCTATATCTCTTAGAACTAGAGAGTAAAGTTGAAACAGAAGAATCCATTGGTTACTTCTTGGGAAAAAAAACCCAAATTCAAATTCTCAGGAATATTACTGCCAAAAATTCGGAACTTCTAGGTCAAAGAAATAAATACTACTAACAGATAGAAAGAAAGATGTAAAATACTAAGGAGTCTTGGAATCATATATAATTTAGTATCCATCACTATAAAGGAGTAGAGAACTTGTCCGTAAGACAAAAGATTTGGGCTTACGACCAAGAACAATTTACATATCAAAACTGAGTATAATCTTTCTTTGGGGGAAAAATGGGCCTTTAATGACATAGAGGATGTCCAAGCATTCCTGATGAAAAGACCAGAGCTATGTAGAGACTTTGAAATACAAACACAGAAGTCAAAAGAATCATAAAAATGTAAACATGAATCAGTAATAAAAAAGGACTAGATAAGGATAAACTGCTCACACTTTAATATGCAGGATGATACACAAATCTCTCCAGAACGCTATTGTTAGGGACCAAGGAGTCCAGATAGAGGTCCTGAGAGTGGTTCTGTTATGTTCTGATGATCTTATATGAAGAATGGAAAGGGAGGGGAAGAGGAATATACTGGAGGATAGGAGGGAAAAGGAGGATGGGGGGAAACTATCTTACAAATTGAAATGTGCAAGAAGTCTATATAACAAGGACAAGGGTGTGGGAGGGAAGCAGATGGCACTTGTACCTCAAGCTCATTAAGAGGAAGAAAGAACACACACAAGCACACACACACACACACACACACACACACACACACACACACACGGCGGGGGGGGGAAGAGAGAGGGAGAGAGAGAGAGAGAGAGAGATTGAGAGAGTTGGGTACAGAAATACATTTCACCAAATAGGGACACAGGGAAAGGGCTTAAAGGAAAGAGAAGAAAAAGTTTGAAGGTAGATAGAAGAATTTGTCAGAAGCAAAATAAACTCTTAAAGAGAATGTAGAAAATAAAGAGAAGAAAAAGTATAAGAGAGTAGCATGGAGGTAAATATGTAATCAACTGTGTGTGTGAATGGGACGAACTTATCCATAAACTGGATAAACACAATAGGTTAGAAACCAAAATCTAGCAATGTTATTTTTCCCCTCTTTGCATTTTATTTTTTTCAATTATATGTAAAATATTTTTATATTGGCTTTTAAAAAAATTTTGAGTTCCAAATTTTCTCCCTCCCTTTTTCCCTCCCTCAATGAGAAGGCAAGCAATTTGATATAGGTTATATATGTGCAGTCATGTAAAACATTTCCATATTGGTCATGTTGTGAAAGAAAACACAGACCAAAAAAACCCCAAGAAAAATAGAGAAAGTAATAAAAGTGTGCTTTGATCGGCATTCAGACTCCATCAGTTCTTTCTCTGGAGGTGGATAGCATTTTTCATCATAAATCCTTCAAATTGTCTTAGATCATTGGATTGCTGAGAATAGCTAAGTCAATCACAGTCAATCAGTGCTGTTACTGTGCACAATGTTCTCCTAGTTCTGCTCACTTCACTTTGCATCAGTTCCTGTAGGTTTTTCCAGGTTTTTCTAAAAAACATCCTGCTTGTCATTTTTGTAGGACAATACTATTTTATCATAATCATATGCCACAACTTATTCAGCCATTCCCCAACTGATGGTCATCCCTTCAATTTCTAATTTGTTGCTACCACAAAAGACCTGCTGTAAATATTTTTGTATATGCAGATCCCTTTTCTTTTTTAAAAAAAATCTCTTTGGCATACAGACCTAGTAGTGTTATTGCTGGGTCAAAGGGCATGCACAGTATTACTGCCCTTTGGGCATTGTATCTGATTGATTAGACCAATTAACTGCCCTACCAATAGTGCATTATTGTCCCAATTTTTCTACATCCTCTCCAACATTTGTCATTTTCCTTTTCTGTCATATTAACCCATCTGATAGGTATGAGGTAGTGCCTCAGAGTTGTTTTAATTTGCATTTCTCTAGTCAATCGTGATTTAGAGCATTTTTTCATATGACAATAGATAGCTTTGATTTCTTCATCTGAAAACTGCCTGTTCATATTCTTTGACAATTTATCAATTGTGGGATGACTTGTATTCTTATAAGTGTGACTCATTTCTCTATATATTTGAGAAATGAGAACTTTATCAGAGACACTTGCTGTAAAAAACCCCCCTCCCAGTTTTCTGCTTTCTTTCTAATCTTGGCTGCATTGATTTAGTTTATGCAAACCCTTTTTCAATTAATGTGATCAAAATTGTCCATTTTACATATTGTAATGTTCTTTATCTCTTGTTTTGTCATAAATTCTTCCCTTATCCACAGATCTGAGAGGTAAATTATTCCATGCTCCCCTAATTTGCTCATGGTATCACCCTTTATGTTTAAACCATGTAATTGACTCTGTTATCTGTTTCTGTTTTATGGGTGAGTTCATCCCATTCACATTCGCAGTTATGAATACTGACAGTGTCTTTCCCTCCCTCCTACTGTCCCCTTTGTTTATTCTTCTTTCTCTCCTTTCACCCTGTACCTTCTTAAAGGTGTTTTGCTTCTGACTGCCATTTCCCCCAAGCTATCATCCCCTCTGCATTCTCTAACCCATTTCCCTCCTACTTCTCTGTAGGGTATGATAGATTTCTCTACCCAACTAAATGTGCATGTTACTCCCTCTTTGAGCTAATTCTGATGAGAGTAATGTTCAAGTGTTACTTGCTACTCCGCCCCATCTTCTCCTCCACTGTGAAAGCTTTTTCATGCCTTTTATGTGAGGTAATTTACCCCATTCTACCTTTCCCTTCCCCCTTCTCCCAGTGCATCACTCTTTTTCACCCCTTAATTTTCGTGTTGCTGTTTTCAGAGTTAGTTCTGGGGATCTGTAAATTTTCAGTTCTTCCAAAGTGATATCATCTAAGGAGAGGTGTGGTCACTGCTCTCATGGCCTCTGCTGTGGTCTGAGAGTGACCACAAGCACTCTTTTCTGCCCTGGAACTGTGTCCAGGGTCTCCGCTCTTGCTAGTGCTTCTCCTCACCCTAGGACTATAACTTGAAACTATGTGTGGGTAATGCAACAAAGTCTTGCCCCTCAGTGCTAGCAAAGGATCTCCTATAATCTCCTTCTGACCAGTTGTCCAACCCCCTTCCTGTCTGTGGGCTGAGAGCTCAAGAAGCTGCTGCTGCCAATTCAGTCACTTTCAATGGCTGCTTCTGGCTTGCTGGGGCATGGCCTGTGCTGGCTCAGCCTGCACTGGACTGTGTTCCACTCTCAACACAGTGAGACAGACCATTCTTGCTGACCTCATAAGTTGTCTTGGGCTGGGAAATTGTTTTACTCCTTCCTTTTGTTGGTTCTGTGGCTTTAGAATTTGCTTTGAGGCATTATTTTAATGTTGTTTAGAGAGGACTTTGAGAGAGCTCAGGTGAGCCCCTGCCTTTATTCCATCCTGCTGTCTATCAGTGTTATTTATTAAAAAAAAGTTTGAAAAAGAAAGATGCACATAGTTAAAAAACAAACAACTGCCTGGAGCAGAAATTATCACACTAAAGCTGAAATGGTTGCTGTCTTTAGTGTTTAGAGGGGACCAAAATGACATCACTATGTTGGGGTAAAGGTCCAATGTGTACAGCTGTGGCTGATCTGACCAATACAAACTTGGAAGGCTCTACCACAGGTGGGGCTCAAAGAGTCCGTATGAACATTTGCAGTGGAGATGTGTCTAAATTTGGGCATGTCATGTTTCTTTTGAGCTACTGCAGTTCTGCTTCACTCATAAAGCACAGCACCTTCTTATCTTGTGGTCTTTCTCAGACAGATCCTAGATATTTTATGTAGTTTTCCATTATGCTGAATGGGGTGAGAGCTACTGTCTTGTTACTCCTTCTGTCTCTTACTCTTCCATAGACTCTGCTCCAGTGAACATAGCTTCCTTGGTATTCCTTGGACTAGATGCTCTTATCTTCTAATTCTGGGCATTTTCTCTTATTATACCTGGAATTCTCTCCCTCCTTGTCTCTACTTCCTAGCTTTTCTGAGCTTCTTCAAGTGCTAGCTAAAGTCTTAACTTCTACAATGAGCCTTTCCCAATCTCCTGAAATGCTAGGGCATTTTACCCTGTTGATTATCTCCAGTTTTTCTTGCATATATCTTGTTTGTATCTTGTTTGTATGTTAAATGTGATATTAAGCTACTTGAGAGCAGGAACTATCTTTTACCTTTCTTAAGCAGTGTGTAGCACACAGTAGGTGCTTAATAAATGCTTGTTGACTATTGTCGTTCATCTAATGATCTGTCATTCCACCTCTTTTTCTCTACTTCTCTTCACTCCGAACTCCCTCTAATATTCTGTAGCTCTTCATGCGGATGTTTCACTTTATCTCTGGAATTCACACCTCGGAGGATTCTCTACAACCTCTCGCTCTGACTGGATGGCTCTTCCCAGAAGCTGCAATTTAAGGACGAGTCTTTCTTTTTCAGACTTTCTCTACTATGCCACCTCTGCCTCTATCTCAGCTTTTTCTTTTTTTTTTCTTTTTTTTTGAGGGGGGAAGGCAGGGCAATTGGGGATAAGTGACTTGCCCAAGGTCACACAGCTAGTACATGTGTCAAGTGTCCGAGGCCGGATTTGAACTCAGGTCCTCCTGACTCCAGGGCTGGTGCTCTACTCACTGCGCCACCTAGCTGCCCCCTATCTCAGCTTTTTCAGCTTGCTTCTATGTGCTATCTTTTCCCATTAGAATGTGAGTTCCTTGAGAGCAGAGACTGCCTTTCTTTCTACCTTTATTTTTATTCCTAGTTCTTGGCACATAGTGCTCAATATAGACAGTTCTTGCTTTATGTAAATGAACTCTCCCATAGATCTCTATGTAAAGTGATTTTTACATATAATGTGAATTTGCCTTGGACATAGGGAAGGGAGGTAGGGAGGAAGGCAGGAAGGCAGTAGAGGGAGGGAGCTGGCACATGGTTCAAGGCTACATGGGGGCCAGGGACAGAGAAGCAGAGTAGAAGGAGGAAAGGGGGGCAGGGCTAGTCATGTGAATGCCTGGCTAAACAGGGAAGAAGATCATGGGGTAGGGGACAGATATATGGAGGCTGGACAGCTCACAGACAGGAGAGAGGGATCTGATGTGATGGGAATACAGACATGCTGGGGGTGGGCAGAGCAGGCAAAGATCTCCTCACAGAGGTCTCAAACTAAGCCGGCAACAAGTGGTGATGGTGGTGGTCTCTCTTCTGCTCTATGTTTGAAATGTAGATTTCTTTCTGAATTGTTTATGTAAAGTCAAATTTGTGTAATGAAAATTTATGTAAAGTGAGAACCCTAAATATTTGTTGACTGACCGAAGAACTAACTCAGACAGTCTCATTTTTTCTCACATGGACATGCAGTAGACTTCTGAATGATCTCTCTGCTATCCTTCTCCTAGCTCCACAAAGTTTCTTCTACTCCATGTCTACTCCCTTCAATGCCTGGTTCAGTGAATGGTAGGGTCCCCATTGTATGTCTAGGATCAAATATAGACTCCTCTTTTTGTCACTGAATGACACTCATAGCCTGACTACACCCAACACTTGTAGCCTTATCATGTACTTCCCCCCTTCATTTACTTTAGAATTCTCTTGGCAGAAAAAGCTGTGGGGGATACCAAGTCTTTTAAAGTAACATCACTGGTACAAGAATTGATTCTACTCTCACTGGCTCTGCATTAGAATGTGAGCTGTTCAAGCTCACTGTCATTTGCCTTTCTCTGCATCCCTAGTGCTTAGCACGATGTCAGGCACAGTTCAGTCAACTCCTGAGCAGGATGTTATTTGTTGCTTTAACAGAATTGGTGTGGGGGCAGCTAGGTGCCACAGCGGATAGAGCACTGGCCCTGAAGCCAGGAGGATCTGAGGATCTGGCTTCAGACACTTACTGCCTGTATGACCCTGGGCAAGTCACTTAACCCTAATCACCTCCAATCAATCAATCAATAAACAAATTTATTTTAAAAAAAGGATTGGTGTTCACCACAGCTCTTTCCACCAAGAGTATCAAAGTTCCTTACAGGCAGGAGCCATTTTATTTTATTTTTTTGTACCACCAACATCTAGAGCAGCATCTGGAACTTAGTAGGTGCTTAAGAAATGTTTATTGAACAATTAATTGCCTTTTCCGAAAATAACACAGTCTTTGTTGACATCTGGTATCCATAAAGAATATTGCAGCTTGCTGAAAATTTTGAGGCAAGCAATTTTTCTTGTGGCCAACTCAGCGTGTTTAAACTCTAGTATTACTTTTCAACACATCCCAAACCCCATTTTTACTGAATTTTGGCATATACGACAACTCACGCTGTTAAGAGAGGCATAACGAAGCCAAATGAAATCCCTGATTTGTGAAGTGAAACAAATAATGAATTCCTTTAGTTTAAATAGGAATTCAGCTTAAATCATCACCATTGAAATGACTTTTTAAGCTCATACATTCTGTCATGGGAGATATAATATAGGTTAAAACTTAGCAGCAGTGGAGACTACATTGATCAGACTTTACCCTACAGTGCATCTTGTCCCTGGGTAAAGTATTAATGTTATCCATTCATAAGAATAAAACTTGCAGGAAAGAATGCAAGAAAATGAGTGGTGTCAACTTTGAAGGAAATTTATGAAATAAATATCTAAGTTTGACTAGGACACTGGTATACTAAAGCCTGTTCACACAGACTTCCAAGAGCTGATTGTTAAATTGTCAGGAATGTTGCAAGCTGGTTGTTAAGTCAGTCAATCATAAGTATCTGTTAACCACCTACAATGATCCCAGGTACAGTGCTAAGCCCTGCGGAATGCCAGGAAAGACAAAAGACAGATCTGTCCAGGAGGAGCTCACAATTTAATGTTAATTAATGTTATTTGTTGCTTCAAAAGAATTGATGTTAACCACAGCAGAGTGAATTTTCAACACAGTGTTGTCTACTTTAAATGATTGTGACTTCAATAATAAATTTTTGGAGGTGAACCTGATTGTATTTTTTTTCCTGTTCATTCTGGCACCTGATAGAGGGAAGAATGTCTGGAGTAGCTACCAAGTTCTTAGAAAATTGTCTTAAAATCATTTGGCAATGTTTAAATCATTTATTTGTAATTGTGATTTGATACCTAAAACAAAACAATTTAATAATTTAAAAATATTTCTGGATAAAATGAATTCTATTTGTTATCAGTCTCATAAAAATCAAATGGAGATAGAGACTGTATCTAAACACCTTGAAAGTGAAATTATTAAAATTGGTCCAGCACTAGGACCAAGATGGGCAACGTGTAGTCACTGGAGTTGCCACTGCATTATGGAGCACATAGCTTTCACTTTATATGCATTTTGCTCATTGTTCTTTTGATTCTGGTTTGGCGAGGAGATTACCTAACATTAATTTTTTGCAAGACCTTTTTTTAGTGATTGACATGATTAAAGAATGTTTGTTACATTCAACAGCATTGCAGTCAACATCAACTAACATTCAGAGAGGGCAAAAATTAATCAAATGCATTATAAGCTCCTTTGAAAATTTAGAGATTGGTACTGGAAAGCATGAATTTTCAGTTGAAGATTTGATTAAGCCAGATAATTTGAAGACATTTCATCTAATAAAAATTATGTTTAATGCTCTTCTTTAATGCTCTCTTAATGATATTACTAGAAAATCTAATTGAACACATGACTTACTTCTTTTATTGGACATAAGCAAAGATGAAAGTACTACTAATTATTTGAATTTATTAGAACCATCTATTTGACTTTGTGAAGAATTCCCTTTGCAGATGATGAAAAATTTATCAATTCAGTGAAATTTTAAAACATAAAATTGATTTAAATAATTTTTCAGATTTTTTTTTGTAGAGAATAATGGAGAGTTAAACAAAATCTCAATCCCTGCAGCTATACAATATGTTAACAAGATAGTCAGCAGTATAATAGCCTGTCAAGCTGAAGCTGAAAGAAGTTTCGGTTTAATGACTATAATTTGAACAAGGGGGAAAATAGGCTAACAGTAGATTACATATCTTATTTAATGACACTGAATATATTGGTAAACTCATCCAGTTGGTATGCACCTCCATTCATTGCATCATGGTTGAATCGCAACCATCGGGAGGCTATGGACATAAGAGTTCAGTAAAATTCAAGAAAAGCATTCTGTGAGAATCAATTTGCTATATGGAATTTACAATAAGGAGTATTATATATTTTATTATTATTTGTGAATTATGTGTTCCAATCCTTTATATCAGCTTAAATTCATAATAAACTTATATATACACACACATGTAGGCAAACTTGTTTTTTTCAGAGTACCAGCTGTTAAAATATTTACCAGCATATGAATAGACTGAGAATTTTCTAGTAATGAGGGCAAGGAAAAAAATTAATCTTGGGGTATACAGAATCCAAAAAGTAAGTGAGACTACTGCTGTGGTCATTTCATTAAGTGATGGAGTTGGGATTCAAATTTTGCTCTGTTACCTCCAGTCAGTCAATAAGCATTTATTAATCACCTACCATATTCCAAGTACTCTACAAGGCACTGGGGATACAAAAAATGGGCAAAACAGTTCTTGCTGTCAAGGAACTCACAGTCTAATGTGGGAGACAACATGCTAACAACTATGTACGAACAACATAAAAGATAAATCAAAGATAAGCAACAGAAGGGAGTTCCTGGAATTAACAAGAAATGGGAATTGCTTCCTTTATAAGGTGAGATTTTAGGTGAGCCTTGAAGGAAACCAGGGAAGTGAAGAAGCAGAGATGAGGAGAGATAAGGCCAGGCATGTGAGGTAGTGAGTGAAAAAGCCCAAAGTTGGGAGATGGAGTGTCTTGCTAAAGGTACAGGAAGGAAGCCAGTGACTCTGGGTTGCTGAGCACATAGAGTGGGGGTGGGGTGGGGGAAGTTTGCAGTAATTTTGAGAGGCATGGATAGAGAAAGGTGGGGGAACACGTTATGAAGCAGCAACAAAGGATTTTATATTTGATCTTCGAGGTGATAGGGAGCCATTGGAGTTTATTGAGTAGGGTGGTGAAATGATCAGAACTGCACTTCAGAGAGAATACATTGACAGCTGAGTGGAGGATGGACTTGCAGCAGCATGGTGGCACTGTCAGAGGAGAAAAGGGGGCACATGGAAGAGATATTTTGAAGGTACAATTGACAAGCCTTAGAAAAAGCTTGGATTTGTGGGGATAAAATAAAATGAGAGTTGCAGGTGACACCTAGGTTTCCAGGTTGGGTGACTTGGAGGACAGTGATAACCTCTAGAGTAATAGGGAAGTTAGGAAGAGGGAAGGAGTGGGGAAAAGGTAATGAGATCTCTTTTGGGCATATTGAGTTTAAAATGTATGCGGAGAAGGGGAAGGTGAACTGGATAAGTATTTAAATTCCTACTATGTGCCAAGCACTGTTCTAACAGTTTTATAAATTATCTTATTTGATCCTTACAACAACTCTGTGAATTAAGTGCTATTATTATCCTCATTTTATAGTTGAGGAAAATGAGCTAGAGAGAGGTTAAGTGACTCAGTCAGGCTCAAGAATTCCTGACTCCAGGCCCACACTCTATCCAGTATGCCACATGGCTGGCTACAAGGCATTCAGTTTGAGATATCCATTAGGCAGCTGGAGATATGAGGTGGGGTCAGCAGAGAGTTAGGCCTGGATGAGAAATCTGAGAATCATGACCGTAAGAATAATTGAGTTCATGGGAGCAGATGAGATCACCAAGTGAAAGAATATGGAGGAAGAAGATAAGGGAGTCCAGGACAGAGTCCTGTGGGACACCCATGGTTAGTGGGACTGACACAGAGGAAGATCCTACAAAGAATTCTGAGAATGAGTGGACAGATAGGTAGAAGGAGAACCACGACAGAGCAGTGGAAGGAGGAGGAAAGAGGGGGATTTAAAGTGTCTAAGGACGCAGAGAAGTCAAGGAGGATGAGGATTGAGAAAAGTCTATTAGACTTGTCAATTAAACAATTGTTAGTAACTTTGGAGAGAGCATTTTCCATTGAATGATCAGGCCAGAAGCCAGACTATAAAGAATTAAAAAGAGAATGAGAGGAAAAGAGATAGAGGTACCTATTGCAGACAGCTTTCTCAAGGAGTTTAGCCATAAAAGGGAAGAGAGAAATGGGGTGATGGCATGGATGTATGGATCAAGTAAGGGATTTTTGAGTATGGACACGGGCATGTGTTACAGTGTTCTTGCCACTGGACCATTGTTCTCCATTTCCCCTTTTCCCCATATGATGTGTCACTCCGTTCTGAACAAAACCGTCCCTCTCTCCTTTCACCCGCTGACAACCTTCTCAAATAAGTGGTCTATGCCTTCTGCCTCAGTTATCTTTCCACTCTAAGCTTTCAGCCCCTAAATGGGCCTACAGGATAACAGTTGCAGTTCTAGAGCTGGAAGGGACATCAGAGTCCATCCATTCCACCCCCTCTTTATCCAGGAGGGGAAACTGAGGCCCAGGGAGGTGAAGTGACTTGACCAAGATCACACACAGAATCCTAGATAAAGAGCTGGAAATGACCTCTTAAGTTACAGAAGAAAAACCTGCAATACAGAGAAGTTATAAATCTTGCTCCAGGTCACACAGTCATTGAAAGAGGTAGGAACTGAAGTAGGATCTGCCTCCCAATCCATTGCCTGTTCCATAGTACCTTCTCTCCAACATCCACTTGTGCCTTCCACATCCGACCTATATATGTCCTTGTATTGAATGTTGTTTTTAAAAAGCATTTTCTAATTTGCTGAAGCAGTTGACGCTGATGCAAAGGTGAGGGGAAATGGGAAGGAGAAGAAGAGAGCAAGCCCATCTAGTTGTCCGAGCTGAGTTCAGTCATTGTTTCCTGGGTGGGGTGGGGTGGGGGAAGAATGGGAATCTTCCCCTAATCTCCACCCTTCCTCTTTCTCTTCCTCACCCCTCCACAGAATCTAACACACTAATAGATGCTCCAGAAAGTGTTTTGTTTTGTTTTCTAAGGTGAATAGACTTTTGTCACGGGCTTCCGAAGCCTCGTGACTACGCTCGGGGTTCCCCCCAAGCCCCAGGCCTCTGCCTAAGCAAAGGGCCTGATCTCGCGGACAATGTACGGGGCGGGAGCCGAACAAGATGGTGAATGACTCCGTTTATTAGTTCAGCAAGCAGCACATTTATACCTTTAGTGACGTAGGTACATTCTTTGGTTACGTGGGTGAAAGACAGGTAAAGCTAATACACCTGGGTCCTAGGACCGCCCTGACTCCGCCTACTCTCCTCCCCTTCTCTTCCCACACTACCCAAAGCTCCCTGCGGGCAGGCAGTCCAGGCAAAGACCGGAAACTCCACGTGGTCAAGCAGCCGGAAGTTCCACATGCTCTGCCAGAGAGCCGGAAGTTCCATGTGGTCAGGCAGGTTCGACCTGGAATGGCTAGGGAGGCAACAAAGGCGAGACCCCTCCTCCTGGCTCCACCCACATCCCAAAGCCCTGAGTTTATCTCAGCAGGCCCCTGGGCCTGGAGGTCTGAGGAGAGCAGGGCTCAGCTCTAACTCGGCCCGTAACAGACTTTAAAATCAAAGAAACAATAAACATTGAACTCAGATTTTCTTCATCATCTATTCAGTTCTTCCTCAAACTTTCTGAACTCAAGAACATCTTTCCTCCTTGTCTCAGGTCTTCCACATATACAGATGTCTTTTTAATTCTTCTTCTTTAACTCTCCATTACATACAGTAAAAGGCTAGTCCCTACAGCCAGAGGTTTTCTTTGCTCAGTGTCCCTTCATCAAGAAGTCTGAGCACAGAATGAACCAATGCTTTGGTAACATTCACATTAGCTCTTTTCCAAGTATAGCAGATTCGCTGTCAATGATTTTGTGGGATTTTGTACCCATGAAACTGATAACCAGTGGCACCTTGTCTGATGTTTGTCATTTTGTTCATGTAGCACAGCAATGATATGAAGAACAAGTTTTTTTTTGGGGGGGGGAGAAGACAAAATTTCTTTTTGCTCCTTTATCATGTTACTTGGCACACTGATGTATGTGCCTGTTTGCAACTGTGTGGGATAGGGTCAGAAGGAGAGAGAAAATACTAAACACCAAACAGTAGTAGATAGAAATTGTTCTGAGAGAGTATCAGGGAAGTGCCACATCACCCTAGACTCTCTTTGATGTATAGATGAGGATTATAGGATATAAATCTTTCAGTGGTAGGATACTTATTATGATGACTACAGCAGTAGTCTCATTTACTTTTTGAACCCCAAGCTTAATTTCTTTTTTGTTATTAGCCCTTAACACTGATTATTTTCAGTCTCTTCATGTGTTGGTAAATATTTAATAAATAGCTTTCTGGGGGAAAAGTATATAGGTATACATATATGTTTATAAGACTGTTATAAATTTACTGATATAAAGCATCGTAGCACATGATTTAAAAATAATAAAATGCATAATATTCATCATAAATTAGCTAAGTGATTCTCACAGAATGCTTTTGTTAATTTTTGCCAGACTCTTGTATACATAGCCAATTTACAGTTGCAAACCCATCATGATTTGACAAATGGAGTTACGTACCAATCAGCTAACTCTTTTCCCAATAAATTTCTTGTCAGTAAATCAGTTATATGGTCTACTGTTAACCTTTTTCTCCCCTTCGTACAAATTATATTCACTAAGCTGAAACCTTTTTTAGCCTCATCTCAACAGCATTCCATAGTGCTAACTCTTTTCAGCATATAGCACAGTTTTAGGGATTAGAACATTGTTTTTTTACTATGAAATCCTGAAAATCATTTAAACCAATTTCATGGTTTTTAAACAATTAATTGAAATGATACTTTTTTACCACCTATCCATGGAGAACTTAGTTATTAATGAGGCCAAATATATAGTTCTAATAAGTCAGAAAAAGGTAAAAATGCTTTCATGGTTGCTTCTGAGCAATAAAAGCCATAAGTTTATGCATTCAGTTTTATTTTCTAGTAACATATTCCTAGGAAGAACATTAAATTTATGATATTTATTAAACAGAATGTCTTTAAACTTATCTGACTTAATCAAATCTTCAACATGAGATTCATGTTCTCTAGTGACAATTTCTTTAACTTTTCCAAAGCACTTATAATTAATTTATTTAATTTTTATACTTTCTGAATGTAAGTTGATATTGGCTGCAGTGCAATTGAACGTAATATGAATTCTTCAGGCATGTCGGTCATTAAAGTAAAGTCTTGCAAGAAATCAGTGTTAGCTTTGCCAAACCAAAATTAAGAGAATAATGAGCAAAATGCATCTATTAACCACTATAAGCATGCCATATGTCAATAGCAGCTCCCAAACTACATGCTACCATCTCAGCTCCAGCACTGGACTGATTTTAATAATTTCAGTTCCAAATTCATTGGTTACACTTTGTAGCTCAGTTTCATTTTTATTAGATTGGTTATAATGCATTTTGTCCAGAAATATGTTAAAAATAATTAAGTTGCTTTATTTTAGATATTGAATTGTCAAGTGATAATTGCAATCAATGACTTAAACTGCCAAATGATGATTTTAGGAACATTTTCTAAGAATTCTGTGGCAACTCCAGACAATCTTCCTAGCATTCCAGACTAGCACCATCAGAAAAAAATATAGTGAAGCTCATTTTCTGATATTCATTATTAAAGACACAATCATCACGCACCATCAACATGCCAACATGTTGAAAATTCACTCTCCTGTGATTGATACCAATTCTTTTGGAGCAACAAATAACATTACCTGTGCAAGAACTAATTCAGCTCTCACTGGCTGTGCATTGGATTGCGAGCTCTTTCAGGGCCTTTCTTTGTTATCCCTAGAACACAGTGCCAGGCCCATAACAGGTATTTAACAAATACTGACTGACTGGCTAACTTAACAACCAGCCTACAAAATTCCTGAAATCTAACAATCAGTTCTCAGAAGCCTGTAGGAGCCTGTGTAAGCAGGCTTTAGCACACTACTTAGTCAAACTTCAGTGTTTTATTTCATAAATTTCTTTCAAAGTTGAGACAACTTATTATTTTGCTCTTGTGAATAGGCAACATGAATATTTTATGCAGGGACAAGGTACACTGTGGGGTGAAGCCTGATCAGTGCTGTCTCTACTGCTATTAAGTCCTCATCTGAATCATATCTGCTGTGATAGTATAAGGAATAATTTCACTGAGGGGATGCCCATCAATTAGGGAATGGCTGAACAAGTTGTGGTATGTGAATGTAATGGAATACTATTGTTCCATAAGAAATGGTGAGCAGGCCGACTTCAGAAAAACCTGGAAAGATTTGCATGAACTGAGGCTGAGTGAAGTGAGCAGAACCAAAACCCTGTACACAGTAACAGCAACACTGTGTGATGACCAACTTTGTTAGACTTAGCTCTTCTGATCTACGACAATTCCAAGAGACTCACCATGGAAAATGCTATCCACACCCAGAGAAAGAACTATGGAGTCTGAATGCAGATTGAAGCTATTATTAAGCTACTATTTTCTTTTTTGTATTTTTTTGTGTTTTCTTTCTCTTGGTTTTTCCCTTTGGTACTGATTCTTGTACATGACTAATGTGGAAATATGTTTAATATGATGATACATGTGTAGTCTATATCAGATTGCATGCCGCTTTGGGGAGGGGGGAGTGGAGGAAGAGGGGAGAATTTAGAACTCAAAATCTTATTAAAATGAATGTTGAAAACTAAAAAAGGAAGGAAGGAAGGAATTTCAGTGGTGATGATTTAGTCTGAATTCCCATTTACACTGAAGGAATTCATTACTTGCTTCACTCGGCAGATCAACGATTTCACTTGGTTCTGTTATGCCTCCCTTAACAGCAAGTGAGTTGTCTCTTGTGGTAAATAAAATCCAGCAAAAAAAGGTTTTATAATGAATCAAAGTGATTTGGATACATGACTGACTAAAACTGTCATATCTGGTTTGATCACAAGAGGGCAAACTTCCCTCAAAATTCTCAATAAAGGGCAATATTCTTGTTCAAAACCAGATGTCAATACTGTTATTTTCTTATAAGATTTGTTCAATGAGCATTTCTTAGGCACCTTCTAAATTCTAGGCACTGCTTTACATATGGATATACAAAGACAACAACAAAATCCTCTGCCCATCAGTAACTTTGATCCTCTTGGTGGAAAGAGCTGTGGTTGACATCAATTCTTTTAAAGCTATAAATAACATTATTTGTGCAGGAACTGATTGAATTGCATACTGGCTTTACTTAACAACCAGCTTGCAAAATTCCTGAAAATCTAACAATCAGCTGTTGGAAACCCGAAAGAGCTGGTTCCAGCTGGGTTCATCAATCTTAGTCAGACTTTGACATTTATTTCATAATTTTCCTTCAATGTGGGGATTAGACATTTTCTTTTCTTAATTTCTCCAAAGTTTTGTTTTTGTGAATGGGGAACATTAATATTTTACCCAGAGACCAGGTGTTCTTGTAGAGTAAAGCCTCTAAAATGCTGTCTCTCCTATTTGTTCTTTTTTTTTAATAGTATTTTTTTCCCCAATTTCACATAAAGAAAGTGTGAGAAATGGTGGGAGGTTTGTTTCCACAGAATAGTGATAGCAGATTGTAAGTAAGGTGACTGGTTCTAATCAGAGCTGTGATCTAGCAGACAACAGGCTTCTGACTGGGTTAAAGGTTAGAGGCTTGCACTCATGCTTAAGGAGCTGTTTGAGGGAGGCATGAATGACATGGGCAGTTCAGGAGTTTGCATCTGGCCAATGAAGAGCCAGGTGGGAGATTCAAATTAGGAGTCAATAAAACGACTGGCATTTGTCTGAGTCCCTGTGCTCTCCTGTATTCGGGAAGATAGAATTAAAACCTTCTTGGCTTTCCAACAAGTATTGTTTATTCCTAGACTAAGTATGTTTCTAACAAAAGTTTTCAACATTCACTTTTATAAGATTTTGAGTTCCCAACTTTTTTCCCTCCCTCCCAACCCTCCCCCCTCTCCAAGATAGCAAACAATCTGATATAGGTTATACATGTACAATCATATTCAACATATTTCCACATTAGTAGAAAGAAGAATCAGAACAAAAGGGAAAAACCAAGAGAAAGAAACGACATCAACAACAGCCAAGTTGAAAATAGTCTGCTTCGATCTGCATTCAGACTCCATAGTTCTTTCTCTGGATGTGGATAGCATTTTCTGTCATGAGTCTTTTGTAATTGTCTTAGAGCATTGTATTCCTTCTATTTATGCTAAATCTGCATCATATGATATGATATGTGATATGACTAAGTGTTCAAGAGGTAATTTTAATGCTCACGATTTAGTCTGAATTCCTGTTTATTTTTATTTGACTCCATTTTACCTCCCTTAACAGTGTCAGTGAGTTGTCACATATAATAAAGTCCAACAAAAATAGGTTTTGGAATGGGTCGGAATGTATTACTAGGATTCGGGGAGAAGACAGAAGATCCAGACTCTGCACTATCTTTTTTCAACATACAATGTCCCTGAAAGAACGTGCTATTTTCCTCCCTATCAATGAATTACTCAACAAGTATTTATTAAGTACCTACTTTCTGTGAGGCCCTAGGCTAGGTGGTAGGGATACAAGAACAATAATAAAAATGCCTCTTCCTTCCAGGAACTTAAACCCTATTGGTAGAGATAACATGTACATATATAATTATATAGAGAATATTAGCAAAATGCAAGCTAATTGGGGAAGGTACAAACTCCCTTGAGCATCTGGAGGGACTGCTCTCAGGAAAGACCTCAGGTAGGAAGAGCTGTCGTGTTAGCTTCAGTGGAAACTAGGGATTCTAAGAAGCAGAGGTGAAGATGGATTGCATTCCAGGTATGAGTGACAGCTTTGCAAAGGCTTATAGATGGAAAATGAAATGTCATGTGTGAAAAACATCTTGGAATATACCCGGACCATAGAGTAAACAAAGCAGAATGATATATGATAAGGCTAGAAGGCTAGAATTGTAGCCAGGTGAATGGTATTAAATGACAGAATTATTGGATTAGATTCTGGACATACTAGGGGGACACTGGAGTTTAATGAAGGTGAGAAAGATTTCATTAGAACTGTGATATAGGAAAATCCCTTTGGCAGTTCAGTGGAGCATGGAATGGAGTGAAAATTACTTGAAGCTTGGAAACTGATTAGGAGGCTGTAGTAATAGACCAGGGAAGAAGTGGTGACATTAGGTGAGTAGAAAGAAAAGGATGCCTGCTGGTGTTGCTGTGTAGGAAGGAATTACCAACTTGGTGACTGATTAGATATGGGAGCTGAGGGAGACTGAGGACAAAGGGATAGATACATAGGTGATATACAAATCCATAGATAAATATTTTCTGGCCTGAATCTTTCAGGATGCTGCAATATGCCTTTAGCTCACAAAGATTGTTATTTTCCTCAGTGACAATGAAATGGCCAAAGATAGCTAGCTAGCTAGATGCATGCATACTTACATTGAGTGGTGTTCTGCAGGTGGCTTGAATTGGTTCTTAAGAGGCGGTTGGTAAATTTTCAGAGTGAGCATTTAAATTTCAGAATTTGGCAAATGTTAGAAATCAAAGCTTGATTTATTGTTTTGTTAATTATCTAGACTTTTGACAGCGATGGAGATGATGATGATAGTAAAAATTATACATAAAACTTTTTAGATAGCTGGTTGTTAAAGTTACACGTGTAGATAGACAGGTAGACAGAGACATAGGGTTATGGCCTTTGTGGAGTGGTTACTATGTGCCAGGCACTGTGCTAAAAACTGAATTTAAAAATGAAACAAGAAAAACATAGTCCTTTGCCAAGAGAGCTTCCATTCTAGAGAGGGAAGAGAACACAACCTGGAGAACTTGAACAGTTGAGTGCCTAGGAAGTAAGGTGGAAACTTGATTTCAGGAAAGATACGGCATAAGCTCACTTGTCAGAGGATGTATTTGAGGTGACAGCTCAGGGTGCTTGGAAGGGTGGTGCTGTCTCACACAGTGATAGGGAAGTTCAGAAGATGAATGGGTTTCAGGGGAAAGATAATGAGTTCTCTTGTGAACATGTTGGGTATTAGATATCCATTTCAAATGAGCAGGCATCCATTCTCTCCTCAGCCTCTTCTCTTCCTTTTCTAAGCTATATATATATATATATATATATGATACATAGATAAGAGAAAAAACATAATTTTGGAGAAGACTCCATCAGATGAAAAGAACAACGAACTGCAGAAGGTAGGATTTGATGTGAGGCTTGAAGGACTCTGGGTAAGCTATAATACAAAAGTGATGAGAACATTCCATGCATTTTGATAATATATAAGCTATTTACAATAAATTGAAAAGCAGGCATTCTTCCATACTCTTTCTATAATACAAACATGATCTTCATATCTAAAACAGAAAAAGATAATGCAGAGAAGGAAAACTACAGATCAATATTCCTAATGAACACAGATACAGAACTTTTAAATTTAAAAAAAGAATTATTTTTCCCTATTGCATGTAAAAACATTTTTAATATTCATTTAAAAAAATTTGAGTTACAAATACTCTCTCTCCCTCCCATAACCCCTCATTTAGATGGTAAGCAGTTTGATATAGGTTATATATGTGCCTTCATGTAAAATATATTTCTATATTAGGCATGTTATAAGAGAAAACACAGACCAAAAAAACACACAAAAATAAAGTAAAAAATAGCATGTTTTGCATTCAGATCGGTTCTTTCTTGAGATAGCATTTTTAGTACTTTGGAATTGTCTTGGATCATTCACAGTTGATCATCATACAGTATTACTGTTACTATGTAGTGTTCTAGTTCTGCTCACTTCACTCTGCATCAGTGCATGTTACTTTTTCCATGTTTGTCTGAAATCATCCTGCTTGACATTTCTTATAGCACGATACTATTCCATTACAATCATATACCACAACTTGTTCAGCCATTCCCCAGTTGGTGGACATCCCCTCAATTTCCAATTCTTTGCCATCACAAAAAGAGCTGCTATGAACATTTTTGTGCAAATAGATCTCTTCATTTTTAAAAATCTCTTTGGGATACAGACCTATTAGTGGTATTGCTGTGTCAAAGGATATGTAAAGTTTGACAGCGCTTTGGGCTTAGTTCCAAATTGCTCTCCAGAATGATTGGATCAGTTCACAACTCCACAAACAGTGCATTAATGTCCCAATTTTCCTAGATCCCCTCCAACATTTATCATTTTCCTTTTCTGTCCTTTTAGCCAATCTGATAGGTGTGAGGTGGTACCTCAGAGTTGTTTTAATTTGCATTTCTCTTATCAGTTGTGATTTAGAGCATTTTTTCACATGACTTTAGATAGCTTTGATTTCTTCATCTGGAAACTGCCTGTTCATATCTTTTGACCATTTACCAATTGGGGAATGACTTGTATTCTTATAAATTTGACTCACTTCTCTATATAGTTTAGAAATGAGGCCTTTATCAGAAACACACTGTCTGTAAAAATTGTTTCCCAGCTTTCTGCTTTCCTTCTAGTCATGGCTGCATTAGGTTTTGTTTGCTTGGGGTTTTTTTTGGTGCAAAACCTTTTCCATCTAATACACAGTGTCTCTAAAGTCTGAACACATAGGAAATCTCACTAACATCTCATTAACTGTTTCACCAACTCTGTGTTGTTCAGTGACTTCTTTTTCTGGGGTATGCTAAAGGAGAAGGTGAATGAAAGTGAAAATGAAAGTCACGGATGCAACACACTTGATTGAATGCATAAAGAATGAGTGTGCTAAAATTGACGGCAATGTGGAGTTATTGTATTGAGTTCACATGAATCTTGCAAAGCATTTCAACCTTTGCATCATAAATGATGGAAATCATATTGAAGATGTTATTGTTAGTATTCCAATTAAATAAAATATTGTTGAAAATTTCATTTATTTCATTTCTTGAAAATATACATTTTTGGGGGCAGCTAGGTGGCACATTGAGTAGAGCACCAGCCCTGGAGTCAGAAGGACCTGAGTTCAAATCCAACCTCAGACACTTGACACATGTACTAGCTGTGTGACTTTGGGCAAGTCACTTACCCCCAATTGCCCTGCTGAAAAAACCAAAAAAAAATAATGAAAAAAATATACATTTTTGCCTATGTGTCTAGACTTTAGGAACACCCTATATATATTTAAAATTTTCCTTTTTACATCTTGCAATGCTCTCTTATCTCTTGTTTGGTCATAAATTTTTCCCTTCTCTATAACTCTGACAGGGAAAACTATTCCATGCTCCCCTAATTGGCCCATGGTATCAAAATTTATGTCTAAATCATGTACCCATTTTGACCTTATCTTAATATCTGATATGAGATGTCGGTCCATATCTAATTTGTATCATACTGTTTTCCAGTTTTCCCAGCAGTTTTTGTCAAATAGTGAATTCTTGTCCCTAAATCTTGGATATTTGGGTTTATCAAACACTAGATTACTACAGTCATTTACTGTGTCTTGTGTACTTAAATCTCTTTCACTGATCCACCATTCTATTTCTTAGCCAGTACCAGATTGTTTTGATGATTATTGCTTTATAACACAATTTGAAATCTGGTATGGCTAGGCCACTTATTTCATATTTTTTTTCATTAATTTCTTTGATATGCTTGATCTATTGTTCTTCTAGATTCATTTCATTATTTTGTCTAGCTCTATAAAATAATTTTTTGGTAGTTTGATTTGTATGGCACTGAATAAGTAACTTAATTTAGGTAGTATTATCGCTTTTATTATATTGGATCAGCCTAAAATGAGCAGTTGATATTTTTCCAGTTGATTAGATATGACTTTATTTGTACAAAAAGTGTTTTGAAATTGTTTCACATAGTTCCTGTGTTTGTCTTGGAAAGTAGATTCCCAAGTATTTTATATTGTCTATAGTTATTTTAAATGGAATTTCTCTATCTCTTGCTGCTAGATTTGTTGGCAATATACAGAAATGTGGATGATTTGTGATTTATTTTATATGCTATGACTTTGCTAAAGTTGTTAATTATTTCAAATAGTTCAATTTGAATCTCTAGGATTCTGCAAGTATGCCATTATATCATTTGCAGGTTGATTGTTTCCTCATTGCCTTTTTTTAATTCCCTCAATTTCTTTTTCTGCTTTTATTCCTGTAGGTAACATTCTAGTACAATATTGAATAATATTGGTGATAATGGGCATCCTTGCTTCACCCTTGATCTTATTGGGAAGGCTTCTAGCTTATTCCCATTAAAGATAATGCTTGTTGATGGTTTTAGATAGATACTACTTATCATTTTTAAGGAAAGCTCCATTTATTCCTATGCTCTCTAGTGTTTTTAGGTAGGAATGGGTGTTGTATTTTTCTGCATCTATTGACATAATCATATGATTTCCGTTGGTTTTGTTATTGATATGATCAATTATAGTTTTCCTAATATTGAATCAATCCTATATTCCTTATATAAATCCCACCTAGTCATAGCACATGATCCTTGTGATATATTGCTGTAATCTCCTTTCTAGTATTTTATTTAAAATTTTTCATTAGGGAAATTGGTCTATAGTTTGTTTTTTCTCTGCTTTTGTTCTCCCTGGTGTAGGTATCAATACTATATTTGTGTCATAAGAGGAATTTGGTAGAACTCCTTCTTTGCCTATTTTCCTAAAAAAGTTTATATAGTATTGGAACTAATTGTTTTTTAAAAGTTTGGTAGAATTAATTTGTGAATCCATCTGACCCTGGGGATTTTTTTCTTAGGAAGTTCATTGATGTCTTGTTCAATTTCTTTTTCTAAGAGGGGGTTATTTAAGCATTTTATTTTCTCTTCTGTTAATCTGGGCAATTTATGTTTTTGTAAATACTGATCCATTTTCCATAGATTGTCAGATTTATTGATCTATAACTGGGCAAAATAGCTCCTAATAATTGATTTTATTTTCTCTTCATTTGTGGTGAATTCATCCTTTTCATTTTTGAACCTGCTAATTTGGTTTTCTTCTTTATTTTTTCAATCAAATTAATCAGTGGTTTGTCTATTTCATTTTTTTACATAAAACTATCTTCTTATTTTATTTATTAGTTAAATGGTTTTCTTACTTCCAATATTATTAGTCTCTTTTTTTGATTTTTATGATTTCCAGTTTGGTGTTTAATTGGGGATTGAAAATTTGTTCTTTTTTCTAGTTTTTCTTTTTAAGTTTCATGTCTAATTAACTGATCTGTCCTCTCTCTATTTTATTGATGTAAGTGTTAAAAGATATAAAATTTCTCCTAAATTCTGCTCTGGCTGCATCCCATAAATGTTGGTATGTTGTCTCATTGTTATCATTCTCTATTATGAATGTTTTTTATTATTTTTATGATTTGTTATTTCACTATCATGGTAATTAGAGTGGGACTATTTTTTTTTACTGTTTTCTCTTTTCAAATGCTGAGGTAATCAAATACCTTTGATGAGCTTTGCCTTTCAAATGTAATAGCAAGCAAAGTGGACTTTTTGTTGTCTTAGTTTTAGAGAGCTTCTCAGCACTAAGGAATCTTTGATTGAATGGGGAGACTCTGATGACATGCTTACATCACAAGAAGGCCTAAGTCATCTGAGTTTGAGTCTCATGGTTGTAACACCCTTTGACCCTGAAGAAGTGTATATAAACTCAGAGATCAGCGTTTTTCCTTTGGAAACACACTCATCGAAAGAGTGTTGGTGATGAGACTCTGGGTAGCCATTAAGCAGCCCCCCTGCTTTGAAAAAGCCAGATGGTGGTGCTTCTCTGGTAACTATGTATTGTGATTTGGTATGTTTATATTGTCTGTTTGTAATTTCTGTTTGTATTTGTTCTCAAGTTCATGGTGCTGACTTTTTCCCCTGAACTAAGTGAATGATATATGTGTGAATAATAAAACACTAAACAAGCATTAAATGGCTTACACTCTAATATGAGGGATGATTCATAAATCTCTCCAGAGTTCTATCATCATCAGGGATCATAAAGGAAGTCTATTTAGACAAAGGATCTGAGTGTGGTTCTCTTATGTTCTGATAATTCTATAAAAATAATGGAAAGAGAGAAGGGAAAGAATACACTCAGAAGGAGGACTGAGGAGGATAAGAAAAATAAATAATAAAATTGGGAAATACCCATACAGCAAGGGTCAGGAGGTAAGAGGGAAGCAGGTTACACTTGAACATCACTCTCATCTGAACTGGTTCAAAAGAGGGAAGAACACGCCTACATACACACACACACACACACACACACACACACACACACACACACAGTTGAGTACAGGAATGCATTTCACCCAACAGGGAAGCAGAGGGAAAGGGCTTGAGGGAAAGGGAGGAATAAGTGGGATTATTCAGAAGCAAAATAAACTGTTAAAGAGGGTGTAGGAAACAAAATAAAGGGAAAATATAAGAGAATAGGATGGAGGGAAATACTAAATTAATGATCATAATTGCTGAGGGTACAGTCTCTGGGAACCCCCTTGAATGTAGAGTATTGTCTCTGGGAACCCTCTTGAACTCTCCTTGAATCTTCCCACTAGATCTGGCCTTTACCTAAGGCCATTAGGCTTTCATTATCTAGGCCCTAATCTCTACCTAGCCTAGCCCTCTATTGTCAGCTGTTTCCCACCCTTGATCCTGATCAAAATATCTATACCCTAGCTCTCTTATTGACTGTAATCTCCAGGTAGCCTTCAGCTATTTCCCACCCTGGAGTCTGACCTCACTCCAGTCACCCAGTCACCCCAGTCCACTCTAAAGCCCTCCTCTAGTCATCCCAAACTACTCAAGACCACCCCTCAATCCCTCCCACAATCTTTCTCTATATAAGTCTCATCTTGCCTCCATGAAGGTGCTCAGATTCAATCTAGCTCAGACTGAATCTGGCCCACTTGTGAAAACAGGTGTCACAAAGGATGGGATTTCTTTTTTATTTTGACCAAAAACAAATTTTTATTTTTACAACTAAATAAATGTAATTCAAATGTGTCCATCACTAGTTTTTCCCCTAAATTAACATGCTATAAATAAGCAAACTAAACCTGGGCACTGATGTATATGGACTCCCTAGATGTCTCATTGGGCTTAGTTACAGAAGACCACTCACAGTAAAAAGACATTTTGAGTACAAAGTGTAGCATGATGTTAAGCTGTTTTAGCTTCTGCACATACATGTTGCACTTCTGGCTGAAAATGCAGAGAAATTCGAAGCATCACACTGTAAGCTGGGTTGCCCTGTTTTAAATGGCATTGATATCAATGTCATCATCCTTGTTATCAGCAGACTTCACAGTTTCAACTTCAGGAATGCTGGCAGTCTTAGAATATACTACCTCAATATTTTCATCTTCATCTTCCTCTTCTCCACCAGAAGATTCTTCTTCTGCTTCCTTTAGCCATTTTATAAAGGGCTCCGCTTTGACACGAATCTCTTTGGCAAGTTCCTTTGAGACATATTTCTTAGAGGCCTTTTCTGACCAGCTAATGATGACCTCTTCTTCCACAAGGTCTGCATCATACATTTCCTTCAAGATATGTGGAATTTTGGAGATGAGCTGAGCTTGATGCATAGCTACTACACATTCTAAACCATGAAGAAGGTATCTCTGAGCTTTTTTGTTGTTGTGGCAGAATTGTAGAAAATGATGTCTATACTTCTTAATTTGTTCTCTAATCTTCTCATGAAAAAGAACCTCAGTCAAAACAAGAGGGCCCATAGCTTTTACATCCAGTCTTTCTGCTTCTGCGACAACTTCTTTGTCAGGGGTATCGATACTACCTTCTTCTTTCTTTTTCTTCACAAAGTCAAATAAAATATTGAGTCTCTCTTCAACTGTCCTTTCTAAGTCATCACTAAGTGTCAGAAGTTTTGCATGATCACTAATTTCATCCAATATGCGCCTTTGAGCTTCTTCAGTTGTGTCCTCTCCCCAATCTTCATCCTCATCATCTTCCACAGCATGTGGAGGGTTAAGTTCATTGAGTGGTGATAGTGGTGGTGTTCTCTCATTGCTGGACACGGAACCATTTTGTTTGTCTTTGCCCTTTCTATTTTTCTTTTCTTTTTCCTTTTTTCCTGTAACACTGTCACTATTCTCAGGTGGGTTCTTGAGAATGAATGTGCAGAGTTTATGGTTTGCGTCAAGCATGCCTCAATAGCCACAGACTTTGCAAGAGTTACCTATTGTTTGTTTCTTAGGATTGACATGCAGATCAGGTTCAGGATTCTCACACTCGGGACAGAGAACAAATTTTTTAATGAATCCATCCAACATGTCTTGCAGCTGATTCGCCTCATGAGATCCATTGACAATGTAATGGTCATTCTTAACATCAAACTGGGTCTGTGCTCCCAACTCACAACCAAAAAATTTCATGGGATACATTGGAGGACGATTAAGCAACTTTGCAACGTCAACCATGTTGACTATAACTGCCTTTATTCCATTTCCTTTGCCCTCAACCTTAGCAATCAGATGGGGCATTTTGTAGTGATAGAACTGATCTGAAATGCTGCGGTTGATGTTGACAGACATTTTGACTTATTAGTAGTAGTTGTACAATAAGATGAAGAGATCTTCGATTGCAACTTTTTGGTCTCTTCTGTCTGGAGAAGAAGGGATGACATAAACGACTGCAAGAGTTCTCGGTCTCTGACATGAAAAAGTTTTTGCCACAGAGGCTGTAAGCATCTTGCTTGTATGCTATATTTCCCCAATACAGGTACCAATGTTTGCGCAACAGCTCGTTTCCATCAAATGAAGACATAAACCCAAAGCTGCTCGCCCGGGACTGGGATGAAGTGTCTGAGGCACAGTACAAACAAGAGTTGGAGCATCAGCAAAAGGTGGAGGAGGAGGAAGGGAAGAGGAGGAGGAAGGAGGAGGAGGTGAAGCGGGAGGAGCCAGGTGCTCCTGCCGACCAGCGGGGAGGTGGGGGGAAGGGGGGGCAGTCCCATCGACGTCCCAGGGGAGGCACCAAGGGTGGGATTTCTTAAGACAACCCAATATGGTAAATCCTTAATAAACCTTGTCTTTTGCCCTGGCTGAGAAGGCTTGGGTCTAATTCTTTTGGCAGGACCCAGCATGTCGGTATTTTGGGGTCTCCAGCACCCCTCAACCCCAAACCTCTTCAATAATTATAAATATGAACTGGATGAATTTACTCATAAAACAGAAGAAGATTATCAGAAGAATTAGAAACCAGAATCTACAAATATGTTATTATGAGAAATACACTTGAAATATAAAAATGCACACAGTTAAATAAAAGAAGGATTGGAGCAGAAATTATTATATTAAACCTTAAGTAAAAAAGGCAGGGGTAGTAATCATGATCTCACACAAATCAACAACCAAAAATAGATCTAATTAAAATAGCTTAGCTCTTTTAATCCTCATCAACACTGTTATTCAAGAGAATGCCTCACTTGTTGAAATCAGAAACTTCTTGTATGAAAGATATATCCACAGAGTGGGCATGAGACCAGGTATTACTAGTGCTGATTCTAAAACCTCAACGCATGAGTTAACTCTTGAAAGAAATGATATTGAACTTGTATCAAACTCAACCACCCTGATCCAGCAGGCCTCAACAATAAAAGATACAAGGATGTTGCAAAATTCTTGGACGGCATCAATGTTTCTAAGAAAGGCACAGTGCAACAAGCTGATGCGTAAATTTGAAAAGATACCAAAGTCAATGTCCTGAGGATTTAACATTTATTTGGATGTTAAAATAAAACATTTTTTATCATAAAACACTGGAAAATTACATTTTAATAACAGTACTGTAAAATAAATAATAAACATGTATGCCTCAAATGGAATAATATCTAAATTCTTAAAGAAAAATTTAAATGAGTTATAGGTACAAATAGATAGTAAAACCATTATGGTTTGGGACCTCAATTTATCCTCTCACTGAGGATACTTTGATAAATGTAATGAAAAATAATCAGAAATGTAAGACTAAAATGGAATTTTGGAAAAGTGAAACACGATAGATATCTGGAGAATATTGAATGGGTATGTATGTATGTGTATACATATATGCATGTTTGTGTGTATCAACTAGGTGATGCAGTGGATAGAGCACCTGGCCTAGAGTCAAGAAGACTCATCTTCCTGATGTGCGGGTCAGAGACCACTACTCACATTAAAAATATACAGAGACCATTCTTGAGCAAAGGCAAAAAGGAGTTTATTACTTTCTCACAAGAAAGGACATACCCCAGCATGGCCCAAGATGATGCCAGCACATGTGTGTGTGTATGTGTGTGTGTGTGTGTGTGTGTGTGTGTGTGTGTGTGTGGCATACAGCTCAAAGCAAGTTATATAGACCCTAATGCAGAGTTCCCCCACCCCCTCTACTGGCTCCTCTTCCCATTGACTGGATTTGGAGCTCACATTCTAAACACAGAATCTTTTCCCAGTAACAGAGAACAAAGAACAAAAAGGCAGTCATGAGACCAGGGAAAAAGGAGTAAAAGCTAGATAAGACAGGACCTTGCAGGTGTCTGTCTACTGATGTAATTTCTTATTATATACTTTCTCAGCACAGCAGTTTCTAAATATATAGAAGGGGTGCGGTGGGGGAGGGGGGTGGATGGTAGGAGAGACAAAGTCTTTTCCCATGCTGGGGTGGAAGGGCTTCACTATTTCAGTGTTCCATTCAATACCATACTGAGGGGGCTTCACTATTTCAGTATTCCACTCACTGAGTTTAAATCTGGCCTCATACACTCAGTAGCTCTATGGCCTTGTGCAAGTCACTTAACCCTGTTTGCATTAGTTTTCTCATCTGTAAAATAAGCTGGAGAAGGAAATGGCAAACCACTTTAGAATGGCAAATCCACTGCCAAGAAAACTCCAAATAAGGTCACAGAGAGTTAGACATGACTGAAAAATGACTGAACAACAACTATATGTGGTGTGTGTGTGTGTGTGTGTGTGTGTGTGTGTGTGTGTGTGTGTGTTTTGTGCAGGGCACCATCAAAAAATAACCATATTAAAGAGTATAAAATACAAATAGATACCAAGGAAGTAGAAATGTTAAATACATCTTTTTACTGAGTACAGTACAATAACATTAGGTTCAATAAAGGGCCTTTGAAGGAAAGATTAAAAACAAATGGATTCTAAATAAGTTATAAAGAATGGCTTAGTCTAAAAAAATAATATAAATAATAATTACATTAAAGGTGATGAGAACAACGAGAGGTTATGACAAAAATTTGGGGGTGTAGAAAAAGCAATACTTGGGGGAAATTCATACTGCTAAACATTTTCATCCATAAAAGAGAGAAAGAAAATATCAAAGATTTGGGCATACAGTTGAAAAGAACTGGAAAACCAAAAAATTAAGACGGCTTATTTAGAAACAGAATTAGAAATCCTTTCTGAAAATGAGCAATTAGCAAAAATGAAAGAAAAACAATTGAAGTAAAACAAAACTAGGATTTTTAAAAGACCAATAAAATACATAAATCAGTAGGTAACTCAATTTTAAAAAGAAAGAAGAAAAACATATCAGCAATTTTAAAATTGTGAACTTATTTTTATGAAGAAGAAACAAAAGAAACCATTAGGAACTATTTCACCTAATAATACGCCAATAAAACTGACAAACTAAAAGAATTATATGGAAATTTAAAGACCTATCTATATATATGTATATATATATATATATATATATATGTAGATATATATATATGTAGATATATATGTAGATACATATATATGTAGATATATATATAGATAGATAGATACATATCTATATCTATGTCTATCTATCTATGTATCTAAAGTGCTCATTTTAACAGAATAGGAAATAGAGGAGATAAATAACTTTAGCTTAGAAAAAAAAACTGAGCAGGCCATAAATGAACTCCCAAATAAAAACAATCACCAGGACCATGTGGATTTATATGTGAATTGAATGAAGCATTTATTCAACAATTAAATTCAATACTATATAAACTGTTTGAAGAAATAAGAAAAGAAGGGGCCCTGCCCAATGCTTTCTATGAAACATATATAGCCTTGAAACCTAAGCCAAGAAGAGCAAAAGAAAGGCATCTATCTATGCACCAAAATCTCTCATGAATTTTGGTGCAATAATTTTAAATAAAATATTACAAGGAGACCACAGTGGCATGTTAAAAGATTGTACGTTATGACCAACCTGGATTTCTATCATGAATCCTGGAATGGTGCAATGTTAGGAAAACTATAAAAATATTTGACTATATTAATAACAAGAATGACAAAATCATAGGATTATAGTAACAAATGCAGAAAAAAGCTTTTCATACAATATAATACACACTCATTCTTTTTTTTAAAAAACTCTAGAAAGAGTAGGAATAAACATTTTTCCATAATATAATAAGTAGCATCTTCCTAAAATTAAGTGCCATTATTATCTTTAGCAGGGATAAACTAGAAACTCTTTCAGTAAGATCAGGGACAAAATGAGGATGTGATTTCACCTTTCTTACTGTTTTGATTGGTCATGAACTTATGCATAGGTTGACAGGTAATTTCTTTCATGCTCCTCTTATTTGCTGCTGATGTCACACTTTATGTCTAAAATGTCTATTTGGAATTTGTCTTGGTATATGATGTAGTTTATGTCTAGTTTCTGCCAGAGTACTTTCCACATTGTGCAAAAAAAAATAATTTTACACAATAAACAGTATGCACTTTTGTGTAAAATTATATTTTTGCACAAACAAAACCAGTGCAGATAAAAGTGTAAGAGAAGCAGGAAATTGGGGACAATCTTTGCAGCAAGTTTTTTTTTTCTGATAAAGTTCTCATTTCAAAGGTACGTAGAAAACTGAATCAAATTTATAAGAATGAAAGCCATTTCCCAATTGATAAATGGTAAAAAGGCAGGAGTAGACAGTGTCCAGGGGAAGAATTATAAGCTATCAATAGCTATTTGAAAAAATGCTTTAAATCAGTAATAATTACAGAAATCTAAGTTTAAATAACTCTGAGGTACCATGTCACATCTATCAGGGGGGTCAAGATGACAAAAAAGTAAAATGACAAATGCTAGAGGGCCTATAAGAAAGCAGGTGTTTTAATATTCATGGATTGGGCACTCACCCAATCATTCTAGAAAGCAATTTGGAACTATGCTTGAAGAGTTATTAAACTGGGCATATCCTTTTACCCAGTGATGACATTATTAGGTTTATACCCAAAAGAGATTAAAGGATGAAAGGAGTCATATGCATAAAAATAATAATAGAAGCTCTTTTTGTGGTGAGAAAGAATTGGAAACTTAAGGGATGCCCATCATATGGGAAGTGGCTGAACAAGCTATGGTATATGAATATGATTGAACACTCTTGTAATGTAAGAAATGATGAAGGAAATGGTTTGAGAAAAACCTGACAAGACTTGTATGAACTGATGAAAAGTGTGGTGAGCAGAATCAAGAAATCACTTATACAAGAACAAAAATATTATGAAGAAAATCAACTTTGGAAGGTGATCAACACAGTGACCAACCAGAAGTCCAAGGGACTCATCATGAAACATGCCACCCACCTCTGGATATAGAGTACTGATAAGCTCAGGAAGGAAGGAAGATGCTTCAGTCTTCCTTCCTTCCTTCCTTTCTTCCTTCCTTCCTTCTTCCCTTCCTTCCTTCTTTCAGTTTCCTTGTCTCTTAGATGAGGTAGTTGGGCTTGGTGAAATCCAAGATCCCATCCAGCTATAAATTAACTGGCCTAATAGTAATGCTTTCCGTCTGCTTCAAAGATTCAGAAGATTTTGTTTGGTCATTAACCATTCAGTCACATGATATAATCATTTTCCATATGAAAGTAAATGAAGAAAATAATGTAATCCTTCAATGATTCACCATTGTCAAATGATTATGTACCAGCTGTACTTTTTTTTTAAATTCTTCAACATTTGAGTTGCCATTTGAGTTCCAATGCTTAGTCTTCATTGAAAATAGTTATTGTTTCTCTCTTTGCTATTCAGGCTTCTTTGCTCTATTCTTGAAATTTAGGAAAGCATTTTATAAGCCTTAAATCTCTATAAACCTCTGAATTTTTCTTTCTTTTTTATTTAATATTTTTAGTTTTCAGCATTGCTTTGCACAAAAGTTTGACTTACAATTTTTCTCCCCATTTCTACCTTCCCCTCCACTCCAAGATGGCATATATTCTGATTGCCCCATTCCCCAGTCAGCCCTCCCTTCTGTCACCCCACTCCTCCCATCCACTTTTCCCTTACTTTCCTGTAGGGCAAGATAGATTTCTATGCCCCATTGCCTGTATATCTTATTTCCTAGTTGCATGCAAAAACTTTTTTTTGAACATCTGATTTTAAAATTTTGAGTTCCAAATTCTCTCCCCTCTTCCCTCCCCACCCACCCTCCCTAAGAAGGCAAGCAATTCGACATAGGCCACATGTGTCTCCTTATGCAAAATCGTTCCACAATACTCATGTTGTGAAAGACTAACTATATTTTGCTCCTTCCTGTCCCATCCCCTTTCATTCAATTTTCTCCCTTGACCCTGTCCCTTTTCAAAAGTGTTTGCTTTTGATTACCTCCTCCCCCATCTGCCTTCCCTTCTATCATCCCCCCCTTTTTTAATCTCCTTCCTCCTTATTTCCTGTGGGGTAAGATACCCAATTGACTGTATATGTTATTCCCTCCTCAGTTCAAATCAGATGAGAGCAAGATTCACTCATTCCCCCTCACCTGCCCTCTCTTCTCTTCCTACAGAACTGCTTTTTCTTGCCACTTTTATGTGAGATAATTTACCCCATTCTATCTCTCCCTTTCTCGCTCTCTCAATATATCCCTCTCTCATCCCTTAATTTGATTTTAATTTTTTAGATATCACCCTTTCATATTCAACTCACCCTGTGCCCTCTGTGTATATATATATATATATATATATATATATATATATATGTATGTATCCTTCAGGTACCCTAATACTGAGGTCTCATGAATTATACACATCATCTTTCCATGTGGGAATGTCAACAAAACAGTTCAAATTTAGTAAGTCCCTTATGATTTCTCTTTCTTGTTTACCTTTTCATGCTTCTCTTGATTCTTGTGTTTGAAAGTCAAGTTTTCTATTCAGCTCTGGTCTTTTCACTGAGAAAGCTTGAAAGTCCTCTATTTTATTGAAAATCCATATTTTGCCTTGGAGCATGATACTCAGTTTTGCTGGGTAGGTGATTCTTTGTTTTTAATCCTAGCTCCATTGACCTCCGGAATATCGTATTCCAAGCCCTTCGATCTCTTAATGTAGAGGCTGCCAGATCTTGGGTTATTCTGATTGGGTTTCCACAATACTCAAATTGTTTCTTTCTGGCTGCTTGCAGTATTTTCTCCTGGATCTGGGAGCTCTGGAATTTGGAAACAATATTCCTAGGAGATTTCTTTTGGGGATCTATTGGAGGAGGTGATATGTGGATTCTTTCAATTTCTATTTTGCCCTGTGGCTCTAGAATATCAGGGCAGTTCTCCTTGATAATTTCTTGAAAGATGGTATCTAGGCTCTTTTTTTGATCATGCCTTTCAGGTAGTGCAATAATTTTTAAATTATCTCTCCTGGATCTATTTTCCAGGTCAGTGGTTTTTCCAATGAGATATTTTACATTGTCTTCCATTTTTTCATTCCTTTGGTTCTGTTTTATAATATCTTGATTTCTCATCAAGTCACTAGCTTCCACTTGCTCCAATATAATTTTTAAGGTAGGATTTTCTTCAGTGGTCTTTTGGACCTCTTTTCCATTTGACTAATTCTGCCTTTCAAGTCATTCTTCCCTTCATTGGCTTTTTGGAGCTCTTTTGCCATTTGAGTTAGTCTATTTTTTAAGGTGTTGTTTTCTTCAGTGTATTTTTCAGTATTTTTTGGGTCTCCTTTAGCAAGTCATTGACTTGTTTTTCATGGTTTTCTCACATCCTTCTCATTTCTCTTCCCAATTTTTCCTCTACTTCTCTAACTTGCTTTTCCAAATCCTTTTTGAGTTCTTCCATGGCCTGAGACCAATTCATGTTTTTCTTGGAGGCTTTTGTTGTAGGCTCTTTGACTTTGTTGATTTCTTCTGGCTGTATGTTTTGGTGTTCTTTGTTGTTAGGGGTCCTTGACCAGCAAGGATCCCTATCTCAGTACTCAATGATCAGGCGGGAGTCAGGGAAGATGCAACTCCAATTTATCAGCAGACATTATCCAGTTTTATAGGGTTTTGCAATACATAAGCAGAAGCAGGTGTTCAAGGGGTAAGGGTATGAGAGCATGGGAAGATCGATATCTGGTGGGAAGAATCTGGATTGTTGTAAACTATGTTTCCTACAAGCGTATGGGAAAAACTAGGGCTGTAGTAAGGTAGTTTCCACGGGAGTATGGGAACAAAGGGGGGTGCTGTCCTACAGTATCTATGGGGGCATGGGAAGGCTCAGGCATGTAGCCAGCTGATATCAGAGCTGTATGAGCTATGTGAGGCATGGGGCAGGATACCCTTGTAAAGTATCAAAGATGTTCCAGTAAGTAAAGTATCAAAGCATTGTTGTGTTAGGCACTGGTTCAAGAGCATTAGGTAGTAGCCAGCTGTGTTCCTCCTACTGGGCTTGTGAGTCCCTGGTGAATGGACTCTGCCTGCATGAGAAAGGATGGCTACCAGAGCAGGAGGGGGGCCGTTAGGGGGGCTTGTAGGGAAGAAAGTCCTTCCTCCAGGCACCTACCGTTCCAACTCCTACTAAACATGTCTGATTTTACACAGGAAACAGGCCAAGCACTAGGGTCCGAGCAGCCATGGGGTTGGCACCAACTCCCTACACTTTGTCACCAAAGAAAGATTCCAAAGTCTGAGACTGAATCTGGGTGCGTTTTCGCTGCCTGGCCATGTTCCCAGCCAACTAACTTGACCCTTGAGTTTTTCAGCAAGGTATGACTGCTTGTAGAGTTAAGAGAACTATGTTCCAAGCTTGGGGGAATGCGCCAGTTCTGTCACACCAGCACTCCTCCTTCCCCGAGTACCCCCAACCTGGACTGCACTTAGATCTTCAGCAGGCTCTTCACTCCTGCTCTGATCCGCCACTTAATTCCTCCCACTAGGTGGGCCTGGGGCCAGAAGCAACTGCAGCTGTAGTTCTGTAGCTGCCCCACCTCCGCTGCCCCTGGGGTCATAGCCGAACTGCAAACTCCTTCCACTCTGCAGCTTTCCCCACTAACCTTCTCTTTTGTCTTTGGTGGTTGTGGGTTGAGAAGTCTGGTAACTGCTGCAGCTCACTGATTCAGGGCGCTAGGGCATGCTCCACCCAGCTCCTGATCTGGTTGGTCTGTGCAGCCCACACTGGGCTCCGCTCTGCTCCCAGCTCCCTGCAGGACAGACTTCACCCAGAGACCATCCAGGCTGTCCTGGGCTGGAGCCCTGCTTCCCTCTGCTATTTTGTGGGTTCTGCAGTTCTAGAATTGGTTCAGAGCCATTTTTTATAGGTTTTTGGAGGGACTCGGCGGGGAGCTCATGCTAGTCCCTGCTTTCCAGCCGCCATCTTCTCTGATTTTTCTTAACATTACTCTCTCCTAGTTCTTCTACCTGCCTCATATCTGTATGGGATGTTCAGGGACAACTAGCACTTCTGGTGTGAGGGCTTGCTGAGACCTTTTCAGAGCTGCTCATCCACTTTTTTTAAATTTAATTTAATTTATTTATTTAACATATTTAGTTTTCAGCATTGATTTTCACAAGAGTTTGAATTACAAATTTTCTCCCCATTTCTCAACTTTCACCTATGGCTCCAAGAAGCTGTAGCATGCACAGTGGATATACCCTGCTAAACCATCACTACTTACTGACCTATCATATGTATCCTAGACCTAGATGTATGTAATACTCCCTTATGTTTATCTTGCCTAACAAGACATTGACCGAGACAGCCTGGAAATTCCAGTTGGCCCTGACTGTTAGTTGACTTAAGTGACGTTTCAGGCCTAAAACTACAGCTCCATGTAGCTACCTCCCCCCCCCCCCCCCACTTTGGGCTATTTCCCAGCAAACCCTGGGTAAAACGCCTGCGCAGTAGATACTAAATGTGCATGTTCCTTTAAGAACTAGTCATTCCCTAATCTCACTCCAAAACATCTAATTAGCATATTTGGCACATTTCACCACAGAATATCCTATATAATCTATACCTATATCCCCTGTAAGGTTGCAGGTTCCCTAAGAACTCTTGCCTGCTGAAAAGCATAATACATCTTTGCCACCTTGACATAAAGAATGCTTGAGATCATGAATTCATTCCAGATGCCCCAATCCTCTCCAGTACTCTGGTCATTGAGGGGTACTCCCCATCCCAGTCAACTACCCTGTCTGGGAAATTGTTACAGTAATTAGGGTGGGACTTTTTTTTTTTTTTACCATTTTCTCTTTTAGAATGCTAAAGTAATCAATTGCCTTTAATTAAGGCTTACTAGGTGCAAAGTCCCAGGCCCACAACCTTTTGCTGATTAGGTGTGAACCCTTGGGGCCCTAAAAAGGGTATATCAACTCAGAGGTTAGCATTTTGTCTGGGGCTCACTCATGTTAGGAGTGTTGATACTCTGGGCAGGCTGTTGTAACTGCCCCCCAGCTTTGCTAACCCAGATGTTGTTTTGTATTTGCTCTGTTTATATAACATATATTTGTAATTTGTTTGTATTTGCTCTGAAGTTCAGGTTGTTGGCTTTTCCTCCTGAACTAAGTGAGTTATATACGTATGTTTTGTTTGGGGCCTCTCACTCACTGGAAGACTGGCGTGTGACTCTGGGCAAGCCATTGTAACTGCCCCCTCGGTTTTGCTAACCCAGACCCATTGGTTTTTCTCTGGTAACTGAATTGTGATTTGGTCTGTTTATATTGTCTCTGTTTGTAATTTGTAATTTGCTCTGAAGTTCACAGTGCTGGCTTTTTCTCCTGAACTAAGTGAATGATATTTGTATGTTGGATTAAAGTGAGATCGTTAACCCTTTAAAGTTAATTCCTTAGTAAAGCAGATCAAAGAACCTGTGCTGACAGCTCTTGTTGCTGGTCTTGTTGGGTCTTACACCTCAACAGCTGCTGCTAGCCACATTGTTGTTACAGAACTCCAGTCTTGGTGTTCTTGTATTCCTGAATTTCATCCCAACCTCAACAGAGAGACCAGAGAATGCAAAACATGGAAAGTCTGAGCCAGAAGGGGACTTAGAACATAGGACATGGAATGTCAGAGCTGTGAGGAACCAGGGAGAATAGGACACAGAAAGTCAGAGCTGGGAGGGACCAGAGAACATAGAATATGAAAAGTCAGGGACAGGAGGGGCCTTAGAACGTAGGACATGAAATGTCAGGGCTGGGAGGGACACAAAAGGCACAGCTGGACAGATGCTTGGAACATGGGCTGTCAGGGTGGAAAGTCATCTCAGAACCTTCTGTGGTTCCGTGGCTGCTCCTGAGGGTCTGCTGTCTCCCTGCAGTGGCAGCCCAGGCACCTTCTGAACTGGGCCACCTCAAGCCCACAACTCCATGTTTTTTTAAATTAAATTTTATTTTACCAGAACACAAATACAAAATAAAGAAAAGAAACAAAGATATATCATAAACTGAAATATTGAAACTTAAATATAAAGTAAGAAAGGAAAAAAAGTATGTCATGGGCATAGCAGAACATAGGAGAGGATTCAAAATATGTAACAATAAATTTTCATTTCCAGAAAGCCTATATGATAAATAATACACCTTGTGTTGAGAATTGTCCATCTTTTCTTTGATTCCTTGTGTTTTCTTTTGTTCTCTGCTGTGCACTTTTTAACTTTGTTCTTTCCCCCCCCCCCCACCCCCTGAAGGCTACAATGTAATTTAGCTATTTCTTGATATACACATACACTTGTACATATATACATGCATATACAGATGTATACTTTCACAAACATAATCTACTTCTGATCTTTGTTTTTTATGTTTGTACATATCTATTGTTTCCTGTCCTTCCTGCCTCCTTTACTTTACTTCTACCCTCTACTTCCCTTCCTATTACTCGCCTACCTCCCTCCTTCACCAACCACCCTGCCCTCTTATTACTTGCCTTCCCCCCTCCAAGGATCCCTCCCCTATCCTCCCATTCCCATTAATCTAAACACCCTTTACGTATTCTCTGATTCTCCCCTCTAAAGATCCCTCCCTTGTCCTCTCCCCTCTCACTAAACCCCTACCATTTTATTTCTTCTAAATTTAGAAGGCTTTTATACTCTTCTAAATATATTTGTGTTGCTCTCTCTTAAACCCATTCCCAATGAAAGTGGGTTACCAGAACTACCAGCCCTCCTCCCCCATCTAAATCTTCTGTATCCTTTCTTCTTCTTGCACCTCTCTTGTATAAAATAGATACTGTTTTAGCTCTTTCTAAATGGTTTTACTTTTTAAATTCATATCATAGTCATATGTCATGTCATAGTTCAACAATTATTAATAAGAATGTTAGACATACATTTTATGTTATATAAAAGGTAAGCAGTCTGGGGCAGCTAGGTGGAGCAATGAGTAGAGCACTGGCCCTGGAGTCAGAAGGACCTGAGTTCAAATCCAGCCTCAGACACTTGACATTTACTAGCTGTGTGACCTTGGGCAAGTCGCTTAACCCCAATTGCCCTGCCTTCTTCCCTCAAAAAAAAAAAAGAATAATTATTAAAAAAAAAAAGGTAAGCAGTCTGTTCTTGTAAATCCCTTATAGTCAGTCTTTGGTGTGTAGCTTACGTGTCTCTTAGTTCTTGTATGTCGAATCTTCTATTAAGTTGAGGATTTTTTTTAACAAAGTCTTGAAAGTCTGGGGGTTTGTCAAATGTCCATGTTTTTCATGCAAGATAATACTGAAATTTGAAGGGTATGATATTTTCAGCCGGAGCCCCAAGTCTTTTGTTCTTTGATGTATTGTGTTCCAAGACCTGCGGTCCTTTAACGTCTGTGATACTAGGTCTTGTGTAATTCTAATTGTGGCACCATCATATTTAAATAGTTTTAATCTTGACGCTTTTAATATTTTATCCTTGATCTGGGGATTTCGGGATCTGACTATGATATTCCTATGAGTTTTTCTCATAGGATCTCTTTTAAGTGGTGTTTGATGGATTTTTTCTATTTCTACTTCCCTGCCTTGTTCTAGTGCTTCAGGACAATTTTCTTTAATTATTCCTTGTATTATTATATCAAGATTCTTTTTTTTATCATAACTTTCAGTTACTCCAATTATTTTCATATTTTCTCTTCTTGATACATTCTCCAAATCTGTTGTTTTTCTTTTGTTTCACTTTCTATTTTTCATTATTCATGTTTTAATTATTTCTTGATCTCTTATAATTTCAGTGGCTTCAATTTGCCTAATTCTAGTTTTCAAGGTGTCATTTTCCTCCTTGAGATTCTGGATCTCCTTTTCTAATTGGTTGATGTTCCTTTCATAACCTTCTTGTTTTCCTTGGATCATTTTTATTTATTTATTTTTTTTAGTTTTTCCTCCATTTCTGTCATTTGATTTTTAAAGTCTTTTTTAAGATCTTCTATAAATTCATTTTGGGCAAGTGACCATTTAATGTTGCTCTTTGGGGATTTCTTTACTTCAATGTCCTCCTCTGAAGATGAACCCCAGTCATTTCTATTCCCATAACAGGTTTCTATGGTTGGATTCTTTTTCCTTTGCCTGTGCATTTTTTTGTGGTAATAACTTGATTTTTATAATCACCTCTAGCCCTGGCATGTGGGGAGCCAGCTATATCCTGTTTAGGCCTCTTAGACCTCTGCAAGGCAGGGTCAATTGAAAATGGGCCTATGCATGGCAAGGCCAGTTTTAGGATAAGAAGACTTGGCAGAGAAAACCTGCCTTTGCAGCTGATTACCCACATAGGAGATGACAGAAATGTTTCAGTCTGGTTATCTGTATGCTAGAGAACATAAATGTTTCAATTTGGTTAGCCTTGAGTAAAAATAGTGTCTCACTCCTAGGAACAAGGAGATAAAAAACTTAATCAATGCTTTATTGTACTTTTCTTTGAAGTCAGGATGTCTCAGTAATTAACCTGTATAAAATACTGTCAGTAACTCCATTAAAATCAGTCTATACCTTGACTACACGACTTGTCTAGCCCCATGTCTTTGCCTTTTTGTGTCAACTACTTCATTATATATTCACGCCACTGCAGGTGCACTGGCCTATGAGAAATGGTGCCTCTTGCCCCAGATCTTCAGTTCCCTCTAGCCTGGAACCAAAGCCTAAACCTCCAACCTCCTGTAAGCACCGACCGCCAGGAGCTTTCTGCCCCACTGCTTCTGCACTCACCTGGAGTGTGTTGGTTCCTTCTTGCCCCCACTGCTCTTCCCAGCATAGCTGGGTCTGGCGTTCCTCGTAGGGAGAGGTTCCCACAGTCTTCCTGAATCAAAGGCATGACTCCCCTCACTATCCTGGGGTAAAAAGTTCCAGTGGCTGAGGCTGAGGCAGCCTCTCAAACCAACTAACCCCAGGGTTTGCCGCTTGTTGTTAAAAGGGAACCTAGCCTGGAGGTGTTTACTATTCACCAGGACCAAACCCAGTCATGAGGTTCTTCTTCAGATCTCAGACTGTCCCTGGAAGATCCTGGTTGTACCCCTATTCTTCTTTGTCTCCATCCCACTTTGTTTGCCCTAAGGTGCTATTCTAACTCTTCTGTGGGGGAAAATCTTGAGAGCTTGGAATTTCTGACCTACTCCACCATCTTCCCAGAATCCTCTCCTAACTCCATGTCTTCTACCAGCCCACCTTGGAACTGCTGCTGGCCCAGGCCAGGCTTCAGAGCTCCTTGATCAAGAACCAAGAACCTCACCATCAGCAAGAACTCCACATCATGCCCCTAGAAAAACATTTTATTAATCTACCCTTAAAATTCTGGAGCCCAACTTGACCTAGCTACCTAGCACATATGTACAGGTGGAGAGCTGGAGTCTCTCACAGCTTCTCAAAGTCTTGGTCTCTGCTGCCCGGGTCCCACTTCAGCCAGGCAGCCCCGGCTCTAAAAAGGTCCAAGCTGAACTTTTGTTTGCCTACACTATAAAGAAAAAAAAAACACCTTAATTTTTAAACACATATACAGTCACCTTGAATCCACAGGACAGCCAAGAGGGGCCTCCCCACCCCCTCCTCAGGGCTTCTTCAGGCCTTAGGACAGGCCCAGAAGGGGCTGGGCCCCTGGAGGTGGTGGGGAATGCCAGTCAGCAGAGCTGGTATGCTTGGGGTAATGCAGTTTACTCTTCTTTTTAAAATACTTATTTTTATATGTTATATATTAATATATAATTTTATAAATTATATTTATATTAAATTTTAGTTTTCAACATTCGCTTTCATAAACATTTAATACCAAATTAGTCACTTCAATAAAGGTCAGAGCCTGAACTGATTAACCAGAGGAAGAGACTGAACTGGTTAACCAGAAGAAGAGTCTGAACCTAAGCTTCTCTGTTCTCTGAGTAAACTCAGAGAATACCTCTTTCTATGTCAACAAGGCCAGATGTGGCTGACTTAAGAGCATTCTTTCCTCTGTCTATTAGCCATTAAGGATGAGACCTTTAACCCGAGAAACTATCTTGAATAATGTGACTTTTTCTCATCTTAATATATTATGGGCATATACTATTAGGGCATATTAATGGTAAATTAAACACAGAGATCCTGGGTTGTAGTTTTTGACACTTTGTCAACTATCTTGACTTATTGTATTTACAACCTACTCCATTAAGGAAAATCCTTTTCTTGTATTGTGGTTAAACATGGAGATCATAAAATTGAGTAATGCAGGCATGCTGAGTAGGGACTAAAAATGTATTTAAAACCTTCTCATTCCTTTGTTCAGACAGTCAGAACATAAGCTCTGGCTCCTTGTATGTATAAGTAAGCTAGCTTCTCTAGCTTTAAAGGAATAAACATCATGAATTTACATATCACCTAGCTTGTTTGCCTACTTTAACCAAACTTTCAGGTTGACAGTTATGGTCCTGTGGACTTTGGACAGAACTGATGGAACAGGACAAAGAATTGCAGCCCAACCTCGCCAGTGCTAGACTCAGGAGACTCAGAATTCATTTTTCCTGGAGTCTTAACCTTGATGGGGTGGGATAAGTTGTCCCTATTCTCAGGTTCCAAAGGACTCCCACTAGTTTTGTTGAAGTCTGAAATTTCCCTTTAAATCTAGCTCTGGGGGTGGGGACCAATTCACGTTAAATCGTTTTGGATTAATTAGGTCCCCTTGGCAGACTGATCTTCGGAAATTAGTATAAGTATTATTAGCACTAGTATCAGTTAACTAAAGATAACCCCAAATTTTGTTGGCCACAATAGGGCTCTTTTGGATCAGTCAAAGTTACTTGATCTTAAAACTAAATTAAGTTTAAGAAGCCAACAAAACATCTAGCTAGGAGAGGAATTTCTCACGTTGGGTTTGCTGAGATGGCTGAGCGAGAACAAAAGGCAAAAGCCTCTTCCCTTAAGGATCGCAAAGCTGCTTCAGCATCTCCCCCAGTATTGGCTAATTCCCTCTACCTCACTCTCCCCTCTTTTCCAACAATCCCGGCCCTAGCTGTTCCTCTACTCTTTCCATCCTGTTCCTCGCCTTCTTTCCCTTAAAAGGCTCTGATTTGGGGGAGCATAAATGCACTTTGTCCTTACTCCTCGCCTTTCCCTTACTTGCCCTAGTTCTCCTCCCTCTCCTCCTTGCCCGCTTCCCTGAAGGGCTCTGTTCTTGAGGAAGACAGCAACACTCTGGATGTAGGTTATGGAGAGTCAGAAAAATCAGGGACGCCGAGGCTTCCCCCAAAGACCATAAAGGTGCTCCGAGCAAAAGTTGCAGGATCCATCCCAGTCAGATCTTAGATCCTTGCAAATTCCCTAAACCCCTCTTTCCTCAGAATAATATAGCCAATTCATGATGAGGCTCAAAAGCCTCTAATTCCCTCTCTCTTGTTAAATCGTGAATTCAGTTTGTATTTGTCCTGTTAATTGTCAATTTGTCTGTGTGTGTGAGTGTGTGTGCTGTGAAATGAGTCTATTACCTCGTAAAATTTGAAATGCAGGCAGCCAGAGATTTCAAAGGCTGCAGCTAGGGAAACAAGACTCTTTTCCTTGTAATTTCTGGTCTGGTCAACTTGGAATTACAGTGAAAATAGAGCTAAAAACATCTTAGCAGATTCTGTGATTAATCATTAAAAAGTTTGGAAACTGATTAGTTGGAATTTTGGGAGAGAACTCCTGAGACTGCAGATCACTCCAGGAGCTCTCTTGCGCTAAAACACCTCCTCCCAATCCTGACCACTCATTCCCCACTCCCTCCCCAGAGTTAAGAGGGTGTCTCAGTGTGGGAATTTCTAAATAGCCACAAGGGTTCTTGTTAATCTCTCATCCCCAGATCAGATTACGAGAAAGTTGGAAAATTGTAGAGAAACCTTAAATCACCCTTCCCCACCTGGCAAAAGGAGGGGAGGGGCAGCAATTTGCAGACTGGCAGTACTAAGTACTAAATGATTGTACTAAGTTATATTAAGTAAGAATTATCTGGGAATTTCTAGATCTGAACCAGAAGAAGCAGAACTGTCCTAAGAATAAGACCTTTTTGTCAAAGAAAGGATATCTAGGGACCAACCAGATAACTACATCAGGCATCTGGGATTCAAAAAGTGTTGCTTAAATAGACACTGGGGATAGGTAACTGGGATACAAGGAATTTAACATTGGTTAACATTGTTGATAAGGATTGCATTACTATGTATGACTCATGTTTAAGTTTTCTTGGTTATCTAATGTGTAAATGTAAACATGTGACATATGAATGTCCCCTCTCAGTACCAGTCTACTGTGAACTACATGGTTTCATCTGTACCTGACTTAATGTAATTGTGCAATTCTGTGAATTGTGAGAAAAACTTTACTGTATTTGTTTAATCTCAGCCCTGTGTGGCTGGGATACTGTAATAGTAATTAAGGTGGGACTTTTTGCTTTTCTTTTCTTAAGTGCCTTTAATGGTTCTGGCCTTTGTTTGAATGGGGCAGATGAAGTGGGATCTTTTTGTCTTGGTTATTTCTGAGCACGGAGACAATTGGGAGTCATTTGTATATGATGTGATACTGGGGTTGGGAACTATCCCACACCTAGCCTGCATGAGGTAATTGAGGACAGCTTGGCATTTGACTTTTGGGGGGCACACTCGTGGAAGGAGTGTTGAGACTGGGTAAACTGCAACTGCCCCCCCAGCTTTACAACTCAGATGTTGGTTCTTCTCTGGTAACTATGTGTTGTGATTTGAATCAGACATGGTCTGTCTGTTGACGTTTGTAATTTGTTTGTATTTGCTCTGAAGTTCAGGGTTCTGGCTTTTTCCCCTGAACTAAGTGAATGATATTTGTGTGTTGGTGTGAAATAAGATTGTTAACCCCTTAATGCTACTTTCCTTAGTAAAGCAGATCAAAAGAACCTGTGTTGGCAGGTTTCTGTGTGCTACTTGTTGGTAGATCTTACACCCCCACGGCAGCTGCTAGCAAGGTTGTTACTACAGATACTGAAGCATTTATTGCACTGTTTGAACTTAGCCCTGCGTGGCTGGGAAACTGAACCATTTCTATGTGCCTTTGGTCAAGGATCTACGTTGTGCTGTTTGTTTTTCTATTATCAAATCACATGTGTTCTGGGAGCCCCTGTCAGGTTTGATTACTCCTATAGCTGCCAACTTGTGAATATGGATCCCTTGATCCCTCTGTCACATCTGATGATTGTCCCTGCTCCCGAGTGGACATCTGAACCCATAGGAGACCTTGCCCTCCGGTTTCAAAGGGGTCTGAAAAAGATGACGTCAGACATAGACAGCTTTCCCAAGAGTCAGGACCAGACCTGCATGAAGAACAGCTCCCTTTTCTGAGTCCTTTGCATTTCCAAGACTGGTTACCTATATCTTTGGTATCTTTAGCTTATTTTACTTAGCTGCTCTATTTTTCCCATTATGCTCCCTACCCTGACCCCCTTGCAACTTGCTCCTTCTGCTTGTTTACAATTACTTTGCAGTGACTGCCCATCTCTGGGGATGTCCAACCACAGGAAAAAAATAAACTTGAATCCACCTAGATAAGGATTTTTAGAACTTCACCCTTGAGGAAGAGGGAGGTTTTTCCATATCTTCCTTGGTCTAAAGGTGAAGCTTTCAGCTTGCCTTTGACCAAAAGGAGGAAATGATAATCATTTAAAATCAAATTAGTAACTTCAATAAAGGTCAGAGCCTGAGGAAGAGCCTGAACTGATTAACCAGAAGAAGAGTCTGAACCTAAGCTTCTTTGTTCTCTGAGTAAACTCAGAGAATACCTCCTCCTATGTCAACAAGGCCAGATCTGGCTGACTTAAGAGCATTCTTTCCTCTGTCTATTAGCCATTAAGGATGAGACCTTTAACCCGAGAAACTATCTTGAATAATGTGACTTTTTCTCATCTTAATATATTATGGGCATATACTATTAGGGCATATTAATGGTAAATTAAACACAGAGATCCTGGGTTGTAATTTTTGACACTTTGTCAACTATCTTGACTTACTGTATTTACAACCTACTCAAGGAAAATCCTTTTCTTGTATTGTCGTTAAACAAACATAGGAATCATAAAATTGAATAACGCAGGCATGCTGAGTAGGGACAAAAAATGTATTTAAACCTTCTCATTCCTTTGTTCAGACAGTCAGAACATAAGCTCTGGCTCCTTCTATGTACAAGTAAACTAGCTTCTCTAGCTTTAAGGGAATAAACATGATGAATTCACATATCACTTAGCTTGTTTGCCTACTTTAACCAAATTTTCAGGTTGACAACTTCAATAAGGTTTAGTTTTTCTCCGCCTCCCTCCTCTACCTCCTCCCCAACATGGCGTGCAATCTGGTGTAGGCTCTCATATACATAATTATTAAACAGATTTTCACATTAGTCACATTGCACAGAAGAATTAGAATGAATGGGAGGAAACATGAGAAAGAAAAAACAAACCAAACCAAAACAAAACAGTCAACAGTCTGCTTCATTCATGAGTCTTTTGGAGTTGTTTTAGGTGTTTGATCCTGCAGTTTACTCTTGTTGAATACGTCCCGGACCCTTGGACTGCCGAAGCTCCCGAAGAGTGGGTTCGGGGGAAGAGGCTGGCACAACTGACTGATGAGGGCCGGGCTGAGCTGGGGCACTAGGCAGGAGAGAGTCAGGGGTTATGCCAGAGAAGGGGGATCACAGGGAGATGCCACCCAAGTCCTGATGACTCCCCCTTCAAGGCTATTCCAAACCTTCCCTTCCCTCCTCAAGCCTCCCACATCACCCCCATAACTCCAGACTTCACAGCTGAGAACCTTCTTCCTTCTCCTTTCCAAGTTACCCTTCTTCCCTTCTAAGGCCCCTGACCTCAGGCCCCAGGCTCTCCTGTCCTCCCATCTCCCATGAGGAGGTGGTCCTCCCGCTCAGTAAGGCCAAGCCCTCTCCAGGGGCCCTGATCTTAGCCCCTTTTCTCTAGTCTTTTCCCCTCTCCAGTGGGGCTGCTTCCCTGCTCTCCCTTATCCCTGAAGGAGCCTCAGAGGAGCCCGCCCTGCTATGTCTCTCTTCCCTTCCCTCTGCCCAACTCCTTTAAAAAGCCAGACTCTCACTGCCCCCTTCTTCTCCTCAGCTCTTCCAATCTGGCTTCCAACTCATCATTCAACCGCAGCTGCCCCCAGGAAGGTCCTAACTGCCAAGCCAAACAATCCTTCCCTGACCCGCATCCCTCCTGACCTCTCTGCCGCTGAGAGCACTACTAGGCACCTTCTCCTGTCCTGCTTCTCCTTCTCAGCCTTCTCTGCTGAGTCTATGTCCACATCATGCCCACTAACCACAAGTATCCCCCGGGCTCTGTCCTGGCCCCCTTCTCCTTTCCTCTATACAATCTCCTTGGGTGACCTCCTCAGCTTTCAGGAGTTCAACTACCACTCTATGTGGATCACTCCCAAAGCTATGTGTCCAGTCCTCACCTCTGCCCTGAGTGCCAGCCCCAAATCACCAACTGTACACTGGATATTTCAAAGTGGATGTCCCATAGACACCTTAAACTCAGAATATCCAACATCCAGAAATCTCTCTCTCCCCTCATCTACACTTCCCTCTTACTGCTGAGGACACTGCCACCTTGCTCACAAGCTCAGTGTTACCCAACTCCTCCCTCTCTCTCATCCCACATGGCCCATCAATAGCCACAATTATACTTTCCACTTCCACCTTATCTGACATCAGACCGGCCATGGCTGCCTCTCACTTGCACTAGCGCAGCGCCCTCCCAAATTGTCTCCTGCCTTGAGCCTCTCCCCACCGCCACCCATCCTCCACGTGACTACAAAGGGACTTTTCTAAAGCCCTGTAGGGCAGACAACATTCCTCCCCTCCTTGGCCTATAGATCAAATATAAGCTTCTGTTGGCATGTAACGCCCAAGCTTCACAACTTGCCCCCAGCCTACCTTTCTAGACTTGTTAGACGTTGCTCTCCTTCAGTATACTCTGGTCCAATCTAATGGGTAAGTCGTTTGTAAAGAGGTGAGGGTACACACTTACCATCGAACAAAACAACACGCTTTTGGGCCCGGGTCTTATCATTTGTGGAGTTCTCACTATTCAGACCCATCCCGTGGTTGTCTGGATTGATCTCGGTGCCCCCCTTGGAGTCCTGTGGGGGTAATATCACAAGAATTGCAAACTAGACTTCAAAGAAGAAAGGAGACCTCTAGCACTTCCTGGCACACTGGAGGACACCTTGGGCTGCCACAGCTGAAAGGACCCTTTGAGATGATCCCGTCCAAACCTCCCCCCACCCCACCAGACTGATGAGGGAGACTGAGGTCCAGAGTGGCCACAGGCCAGGACTAAGACTCGGGATATGTCTCCCCCTCTCTGAGGCTCAGTTTCTTAACTTGTAATATATGGACAATCCACACACTACCTCTAGCACAAGGTTTCCGGGAGTCTCAGAGGAGAGGATGTTGACAGAGACAATTATGGCAGCAGAAGTTACTGTTTGTGAGGAGTCTGTCTTGTGCCTGGCAGAGCCCAAAGGCTTGTTTTCTGGGAATGTGTGGACCTCTCCTCTATAAGCTGGCCCTGGGTGAGTGGGGCATTGTCATCTCCTCATGGACCAAGTACCCGATCACTGAGGACAATGGGGGAGGGAGAGGGAGACAGGCTCATCTCAATGTGAGTAGCTAAAGCCCAGATAACATTTCTGAGGGGCAGGGAGCCCTTGGCCTTGACTGTCTGCTGACTGGAAAAAGCTGACCATCAGTACAGGGCATGGAAACCGGAGTCTGGACCTGGCTGCCATGTGCAGTGGGAGCTGAGGCATGGCCCAGGCTGAGGCAAGCCTGTAGAACTTGCTGAATGTGGTGGCTGGCAGGGAGCCAAAGGCTGCCCAGGCTGGTCCAGAATGGAGGCTTTCCCTCCTCCCTGAGCTCCTCTTGGAGAGTCCTCCCAAGGCCTTCTTTCACTGCTCCTCCTCCTGGGTCACAGAAGGTAGGGGAGGTTCAGAGTTTTAGAGTTGGAAAAGACTTTGGAGGTCATTAAGTCCATCCCCCTGCCCCATTTTGCAGAAAAGACCCCTGGGGCCCAGAGAAGCTAATAGATCACATGGTAGATGCTCCATGCTGATGGCTGAACCCCAATCCAGTGTTCTCTCACTGTTTTGTCACTGGCCCCCATTGGTCTCTGACACAGCCTTGGACTGTAGCTGACCATGGTGCTGACCATGCCAATCCATCAAACGAGCCAACTTTGAAGGGTGGGAGGTGTGGCTAGACAGTAGTTCACATGAAAAGGACCCAGGGCTTGTAGGGGAAAGAAGGCTCAGGGTGGGTTGGCTGAATGACACAGTACCCCAGAAAGCCAGGGAGAGAGCCAACAATGTGCCAAGAGAGGCCGGTGGGCAGGGCTTCCAAAAATAAGAAGGAGGCACTGGTGCCTCTGGCCTCTGCCGCCCTCCCAGGCTCAGGCTACACCCACAAGCTTGACATTGATAAGCTGGACAGTCCCCAGGCAAGGGCAATCCAATGCCAAAGGACCTGGGACCACTGAGCCAGGAGGAGAGAAGACTGAGAGGCAACATGCCGGGCCTGTCTCTTCATGTCCGTGTAGGGTGAGCACTCAGATGAGGCCACTGAGGGCAGTGTCAGGGGCATCTGGGCACCTCCTGACACCCAGAGCTGTCCAAAAACACAACTGGCTGGCTTAGCAAGTAAAGGGTTTCCCTGATCCTGGGAGCTACTCAAGCAGATGACCATTTGTCCCAAGCACTGGAAAAGGACTCAGGGTGGGCTTGGCTAGTGGCCTAAGAGCCTCCCAGGTGCCTGCTGCCTTTCTATAGCTCTGGGCAGGTCACAGTTCCTAACACCTGTATGGACTTGCCAGGTAAGAAAGGGGGAGGGGGCAAGGAAGCTGCAGGTGGGGCCTCATCTGTACACCCACTGTTACATTCAAGAATTTGTTACTGAGGACTTCCAGGAGCCAAGATGGCAGGGTAAGCAGGAAGTTGCTCTCACCCTCCATTATTGATTTTGAAAAACCCATAGATTATCACCTCAGAAAAAATCCTAGAATAGTGGATCCAATACAAAGATGGGGTGAAGCAGTCATTTAGCTTGGGAGGCTAGGGGGATTAACGGAAAAGGTCCCTCTTGCTGTAGCCAAAGGGGGTGAGTACAGGATGGGAGGTGTCCCGGCAAGCCAGCAGGAACCCCCACCTCAGGATGAATGGGAGATCTGAGCCCCAGGGTGGAGGAGAAGGCAAGCGCCAACACCAGGCACACACCAGCCACCACCACCAGCTCCAGCTCAGCACCAGGTAAGCTAGCAGACCCCTACAGCCTCCAGCTGCCAGCACCTGAGGCCCCAGCACACAAAGCCAGTAACCAGGCCCCTAGTATACAGCCTGGGACAGTGTACCCTGTGCCCCAGAAGCATAGATCAACTTTAAAAGCCAGAAAAAAGGCAAAGAACAAGAGCAAAAAGCAAGAAAGAAAAAAATGATCATAGAGAAGTATCTTGGTGACAGGGAAGATCAAAATACAAATTAAAGAGAGGACAACATGGTGAATATACCTACATGAGAAACCTCAAATAGGAATATGAACTGTTCTCAAGCCCAAAAAGTCTTCTTGGAAGAGCTCAAGAAGGAGTTTAAAAGTCAAATAAGAGAGGTGGAAGAAAAATTGAACAATTCCTTTAAAAATGCAATTGGCAAAATGAAAAACAGTACACTGAAGAAAACAACTCCTTAAAAAGGAGAAATGGCCAAATGGAAAAGGAGGTACAAAAGCTAACTGAAGAAAACAATTTGTTAAAAATTAGAATTGGGTAACTGGAAGCTAATGATTCTATAATTATAGACATCAAGAATCAGTCAAATAAAATTAAAAGAATGAAAAAATAGAAAAAAACATAAAATATCTCACTGGAAAAACAACTGACCTGGAAAATAGATCCAGGAGAGACAATTTAAGAATTATTAGTCATTGGAAAGCCATGAGGGAAAAAAAGAGCCTAAAGAGCATCTTCCAAGAATGAAAAAGAAAAAAAAATGTTATTCAATAAGGGCAAACTGTTTAGGGACCTACATGGGAAGATGATACCTATAACTCTTGAGAACTGTACCTTTATTATGATGTCTAGAAGGGAAATACATAGACAGAGGGGGTGAGTTTAAGTTGACTTTGATGTGATGATAAAAAAAAAACCTTAAGTGATGAAAAGGGATTGTAATGGAAGAAGAGGAAAGGAGGAGGCAGAAAAGGGTAAATTAAAATTACATAATACGATGAAGCACAAAGACCTATTACAGCAGAGGTAAAAAAGGGAGGGTGACGAGCACTGTTTAACCTTACTCTTATTGGAATTAGCACAAGGAGGGAATAACATACTTAAGTAGATATAGAAATCTAACTTGTCCTATAGGCAGCAGGAGGGGAAAGGAGGAAGAAAAGGAGGGGATAGAAGAAAGAAGTAGTAAAGGAAAAGGGAAAGAAAAGGGAGAGGGCTGATAGAGGGGATGGCAGAAAGGGGAAAGAAAAGCATGGATGGGGGGGAATAGGTTGGAGAAAGAAACACACAGTAATCATAACTGTGAATGTGAATGGGAGGAACTCTCCCGTAAAACAGAAGCAGATATCAGAGTGGATTAAAAATCATAATCTTACAATAAGTTGTTTACAAGAAACACATTAGAAACAGAGCGGGATACACACAGGGTAAAGGTAAAAGGCTGGAGTAGAATATATTATGCTTCAGCTTAAGTAAAAAAAGCAGGGGTAGCAATCCTCATCTCAGACAAAGCAAAAGCAAAAATAGATGTAATTAAAAGAGATAAGGAAAGAAACTACATCGTACTAAAAGGCACCATAGAAAATGAAGCAATATCATTACTAAACATGTATGTACCACGTAGCATAGCATCCAAATTCTTAGAAGAGAAGTGAAGGGCGTAACAGGAAGAAACCAACAACAAAACCATACTAGTGCGGGACTTCAACCACCCACTTTCTTAACTAGATAAATCTAACCACAAAATTAGGAAGAAAAAGTTAAGAAGGTGAATAGAATTTAAGAAAAGTTAGCTATTTCCCCAACTGATAAATGGTTAAAGGATTTGAACAGGCAGTTTTCTGAGAAAGAAATTAAAGATATCTATGGTAGTATGAAAAAATACTCTAAATCACTATTGATTAGAGAAATGCAAATCAAAACAACTCTTAGGTACCACATCATACCTATCAGATTGGCTAAAATGACAAAACAGGAAAATGATAAATGCTGTAAAAGATGTGGGAAAATTGGAACACTACTGCATGCCTGGTGGAGTGGTGAACTGATCCAACTATTTTGGAGAAGAATTTGGAACTATGCCCAAAGGGCTATGAAAATGTGCATACCCTTTGACCAGCAATGCCACTTCTAGGACTATATCCCAAAGAGACCATACAAATGGGAAAAGGACCCACATGTACAAGAATATTTATAGCAGCTTTTATGTGGTGGCCAAGAATTGGAAATTGAGGGGATGCCCATCAGCTGGGGAATGGCTGAACAAGTTGTGGTATATGAATGCAATGGAGTACTGTCGTGCTATAAGAAATGATGAGCAGAAAGCCTTCAGAAAAACCTGGAAAGATTTATATGAACCAATGCTGGGTGAGGGGAGCACAACCAGAAGAATAGTGTACACAGTTACAGATGCACTGTGCGAAGACTGATTTTGATAGATTTAGCTCTCTCAGCAATGCAGGGATCTAAGACAACCCCAAAGGACTTGCAATGAGAAATGCCACCCACATGCTGAGATAGAACTTTGGAGTCTGAATGAGGATGGAAGCATACTATTTGCTCTTTTTTTCTTTCTCATAGTTCATTCCACTGGTTATAATTCTTCTTTACCACATGACTAATGTGAAAATATGTTAAATATGAATGCATATGTAGAGCCTATATCAGATTGCATGCTGTCCTGGGGAAGGGGGAGGGGAGAGGGAGAAAATGTAAAACTCAAAAGCTTGTGGAACTGAATCTTGTAACCTAAAATAGATAAGATAGATAGATAGATAGATAGATAGATAGATATTAAGTTAGATATGGTAGACCTCTGGAGAAAATTGAATGGGGATAGAAAGGAATATACCTTTTTCTCAGCAGTACATGACATGAAACAAAAACTGACCATGTACTATGGCATAAAAACCTCACAATCCAATGCAGAAAGGCAGAAATATTAAATGCATCCTTTTCAGATCATGGTGCAATGAAAATTACACGTAATAAAGGGCTGTGGAAAGAAAGTAATTGGAAACTAAATAATCTAATCCTAAAGAATGAGTGGGTAAAATAACAAATCACAGATACAATCAATAACTTCATCCAAGAGAAGGGCAATAATGAGACAACATACCAAAACTAATGGATGCAGATCAATGAATTGGGCATATAACTAAAAAAGCTAGGAAAAAAAATTAAAAATCGCCAATTCAATACCAAATTAGAAATACTGAAAACCAAAGGAGAGATTAATAAAACTGAAATCAAGAAAACTACTGAACTAATAAATGAAACCAAGAGCTGGTTTTATGAAAATCCAATAAAACTGATAAACCTGTGGTTAATTCGATTAAAAAAAAAGAAGAAAACCAAATTACCAGCATCAAAAATGAAAAGGGTGAATTAACCACCAAACAAAGAGGAAATTAAAACAATTAGGAACTATTTTGCCAATAGATTTGACAATCTTAGTGAAATGGATGAATATTCACAAAAATATAAATTAGATTAACAGATTAACAGAAGAGGCAGTAAAATACTTCAAGACCTCCACCTCAGAAAAAAGAAATTAAACAAGCCCTCAGTGAACTCCCTAGGAAAAACTCTCCAGGGCCAGATCGATTTAAAAATGAATTCTATCAAACATTTAAAGAACAATTAATTCCAACACTATATGGACTATTTGGTAAAACAGGCGAAGAAGGATTCCTATCAAATTATTTTTATGACAAAAATATGGTATTGGTAACTAAACCAGGAAGAGGCAAAACAGAGAAAGAAAATTATAGACCAATTTCCCCAAGGATTATAGATGGAAAAATTTTAAATAAAATATTACCAAAGAGATTGTAGCAACTTCTCAAGACAATAATACACTATGACCAGGTAGCATTTATACCAGGAATGCAGGGTGGTTCAGTATTAGGAAAACTATCAGTATAATTGATCCTATCAACAATAAAACTAAGAGAAACCATATGATTATCTCAATAGGTGCAGAAAAAGCTTTTGACAAAATACAACACCCGTTCTTATTAAAAAAACAATAGAGAGCAAAAGAATAAACTGAGCCTTCCTTAAAATGATAAGTAGCATCTACCTAAAACCATCAGCAAGTATTATATGTAATGGGGATAAGCTAGAAGCATTTCCAATAAGATAAGGGGTGAAACATGGATGTCCATTATCACCACTATTATTCAACATAGTACTAGAAACTTTGGCTTTAGCAATAAGAGAAGAAAAAGAAATTGAAGGAATTAGAATAGGCAAAGAAGAAACAAAGCTATCCCTCTTTGATGATATGATGATATACTTCGAGAATCAAGTAAAAAACTACTTGAAATAGAAAAGAGGCAAGAAAAAGCTTTTACAATGGAGTGGAAGAGGGGGGAGGTGAGAGGGAATGAGTGAACCTTACTCTCATTGGATTTTGCTTAAGGAATAACATACACACTCAATTGGGCATGGAAATCTACCTTACCCTACCAGAAAGTAGGGGGGAAGTGGATAAGAGAGGTTGGCATGATAGAAGGGAGGACAAATGGGAGGAGGGGGTAATCAGAAGCAAACACCTTTGAGGAGGGAGAGGGTCAAAGGAGAAAACAGAATAAGTGGGAGTGGGATAGGATGGAGGGAAATACAGTTAGCCTTTCACAACATGACTATTATGGAAGTGTTTTGCATGACTACACATGTATAACCTATTTAAAATTGCTTGCTTTCTCAATGAGGGTGGGTGGGGAGGGAGGAAGGGTGGGAATGTGGAACTCAAGAGTTTTAAAAACGAATGTTAAAAATTGTTTTTACATGCAACTGGGAAATAAGATACACAGGCAATGGTATACAGATACCTATCTTGACTTATAGGAAAATAGAAGGGAAGGGGATAAGGGGGAGGGGCGGTGATAGAAGGGAGGGCAGATTGGGAAAAGTTGTAATCAGAATGCATGCCATCATGGGGTGGGGGGAGGGGAGAGATGGGGAGAAAATTTGGAACTCAAAATCTTATAGAAGTGAATGTTGAAAACTAAAAATAAATTCATTAATTAATAAAAGATGAAAAATAAACTAATTGAAATAATAAACAACTTTAGCAAAGTTTCAGGATATAAAATAAACCCACATAAATCATTGGTATATCTATATAATACTAACAAAGCCCAACAGCAAGAGATAGAAAGAGAAATGTCATTTAAAGTTACTGTAGCCATCATAAAATACTTGGGAGTCTACTTGCCAAAACAAACCCAGGGCCTATATGAAAATAATTAAAAGACACTTTACACATTAATAAAGTCAGAGCTAAATAAGTGGAGAAACATACTACCTAAATCGATTTACTTATTCAGTGCCATACAATCAAACTACCAACAAAATTATTTTATAGAGCTAGAAAAAAATAACAAAATTCATCTGGAAGTACAAAAGATCCAGAATCTCAAGCCAATTAATGAAACAAAATGCAAGGGAAGATGACCTAGCCATACCAGATCTTAAAGTGTATTATAAAGCAGCAATCATCAAGATTACTTGGTACTGGCTAAGAAATAGAGGGGTAGATCAGTGGAACAGTTTAGGTACACAAGACACAGTAGTCAATGATTATATTAATCTACTGTTTGATAAATGCAATGACTCCAGCTTCTGGGATAAGAACTCACTATTTGACAATGACTGCTGGGAAAACTGGAAAATAGTATGGCAGAAACTGCGCATAGACCAACATCTTATACCATACACCAAAATAAAGTCAAAATGGGTACATGACTTAGATGTACAGGCTGATATTATAAGCAAACTAAGAGAGCAAGGAATAGTTTACCAGTCAGATCCATGGAGAAAGGAGGAATTTATGACCAAACAAGAGATAGAGAACATTATGAAATGCTCTCCACATCCAGAGAAAGAACTTGGGAGTCTGAATGCAGATGGAAGCAAACTATTTGCTCGACTTTTTTGTTGTTGTTTTGTTTTGTTTCTTCTTTCTCAGTTTCTCCCATCGGTTCTATTTCTTTACACCATGACTAATGTGAAAACAGGTTCAATATGAATGTATATGTAGAGCCTATATCCAATTACGTGCCATCTTGGTTTAGGGGGAGGGGAGAGATGGGGAGAAAACATGCAATTCAAAGTCTTATGGAAGTGAATACTGAAAACTAAAAATAAATAAACTAATTTGTAAACAAACACCCACACACACCCACATACACACCCACACACACACACTAATTTGTTACTGACCCCGGCAGCAGCTGCAACGTCCTTGGCCTCCTCCTGCTCCTCTGTGAGCTCCTTCTGCTCCTGGTGCTGACACTCCTCCTGGGGCCAATACAGCACATGTGAGCCATGGAAACCCCCCCCAAGGCACTGCCCTCCACCTTCTGCCCTGTTCCCAGAAAAAGCTGGAGAGACCAGGGGCAGTAGCCTCAGAATGGGCCATGGGGAGAAGGGGCATGGCTGCAACCACAACCAAGGTCATGTCAGTGCACAGATGAGGAGACCAAGGCCCACCCCAGGTTCCCCCAGTGCCTCACCTTCCTCCTCTTCTCCTCTGGTTCACTCAGTAATCTCTCCTTCTCTTGCCGCGCCCTGAAAACCAAGAGCCCAAGCTCGTCAGTCACAAGCAGGAAGGGGGTCCAGAGGGCTGATCCTGACCTGAAGCCCACCCCACAGCACTACCTGCCACTAACCCCAGGGCTCAACACATCACTCTCCACCTGCTGTTGGAAACAGGACTCAGGATTTTAAAGAGGAGAAACAGCATTAGGAAGGAAGCCAGTAGAACATAAGCTCCCAGATGGCAGGGCCTGCTTTGTTCCTGTCCTAGTACCTAGAAACAGTGTCTTGTATGTATGTAGTAGGCACTTAATAAATTCTCAATGAATTGTACTGTTTTTTCTGTTCCGCCTTTCCTAAGGACATTCACAAACACTATTCTGCCACAGGAAAAGTGGAATTCAAGTGTCTAAGCCCTTGTATCTCTCTCCAGCACCACATACATTTCATCTGTTATTCCAATCTGGGACATCTGGTGACAGAGCTGGGAGTCGGCACCACCTCCCGCCAGAGCATCCCTCCCTCTATAGGCCTCTGAATAGGCCCCAGGGCTCAGGCTCCCAAATGATGCACTTGGAAGATCTCACAGAGATGGTTCAGAGATCAAATGAGACCCAGCATCAAGTATTTTGAAACCAAATGAAATGACTAGTGGAAGAGATGCATAAATATACATGTAAGTACATGGATGCAATTTCATATCTGGACCAGTGATTTCATGAGAGCAGGGAACTTGGTGTGGAAAGTGCCCCACTCAATTTACATGGAGCCACATGTTATAAATGAAGCATGTTAAATAAGTGTATATGAAGCCATATGTAACCTACATAATCTGTCTTTACCTCATCTCTCCTCCTTTCCTGTACCTTCCCACCACACCCTCTGACTTCTGGTGGTCCAAAATGTTAAAAGGGTTGTAGCTGCCATCACTTCCCAGAATGCTAGAGGGCCTCCTCAATGAGCAAAAGAATCAGTTGAGAGATAGGCTTAAAAACTGAGTACAATAATCATACAGAGGGGGTGGAGCAAAGATGCGGCTAGAAAGCAGGGACCGGCCTAAAGCTCTCCCGCAGGACCCTCCAAACACCTATAAAAATGGCTCTGAACAAATTCTAGAACTGCAGAATCCATGAAATAGCAGAGGGAAGTAGAGCTCCAGCCCAGGACAGCCTGGATGGTCACTGGGTAAGGTCTATCGCATGGAGCTGGGAGCGGAGTGGAGCAGAGCCCAGCGTGGGCCATGCCATGACCAACCAGACCGGGAGCTGGGTGGAACATGCTCTAGCACCCTGAATCAGTGAGCTGTGGCAGTTAGACTTCTCAACCAACAAACACCAAAGACAACAGAGAAGGTTAGTGGGAAAAAACTGCGGGGACAGAATGGAAGGAGTTCACGGTTTGACCACCGCCCCGGGGGCAGCAGAGGTGCTGGAGCTACAGACCTACAGCTGCAGTTGCTTCAGGCCCCAGGTCCACCTGGTGGGAGGAATTAAGTGGCAGATCCGAGCAGGGCTACAGAGCCTGCTCAGATCTGAGTAGCGATCCAGGTTGGCAGTTCGTAGGGGAGGAGGAGTGCTGCTGTGGCAGTCTGCTGTGCAGTAAAAGCTCTGAAAACATCAGCGCAGTCCCTCAAGCTTGAGACAAAGTACTCTCTACTCTACAAGCAGTCATTCCCCAATAAAAACCTCAAAGGTCAAGTAGTTGGCTGGGAATATGGCCAGGCAGCAAAAATGGACTCAGATCTAGACTCAGACTTTGGAATCTTTCTTTGATGACAAAGAAGATCAAAACATACAGCCATAAGAGGTCAACAAAGTCAAAGAGCCCACAACAAAAGCCTCCAAGAAAAACATGAACTGGTGTCAGGCCACGGAAGAGCTCAAAAAGGATTTGGAAAAGCAAGTTAGAGAAGTAGAGGAAAAATTGGGAACAGAAATGAGAGTGATGTGGGAAAATCATGAAAAACAAGTCAATGACTTGCTAAAGGAGACCCAGAAAAATACTGAAGAAAACAACACCTTAAAAATGGACTAACTCAAATGGCAAAAGAGCTCCAAAAAGCCAATGAGAAGAATGCCTTGAAAGGCAGAATTACCCAAATGGAAAAGGCGGTTCAAAAGGCCACTGAAGAAAATACCACCTCAAAAATTATACTGGAGTAACTGGAAACTAGTAACTTCATGAGAAATCATGATATTATAAAACACAACCAAAGGAATGAAAAAGTGGAAGACAATGTGAAATATCTTACTGGAAAAACCACTGACCGGGAATATAGATCCAGGAGAGATAATTTAAAAGTTACTGGACTACCTGAAAACCATGATCAAAAAAAGAGCCTAGACATCATCTTTCAAGAAATTATCAAGGAGAATTGCCCTGATATTCTAGGGCCAGAGAGTAAAATAAAAATTGAAAGAATCCACTGATGGCCTCCTGAAAATGATGCCAAAAAGAAAACTCCGACATTTTTGCCAAATTTCAGAGCTCCCAGGTCAAGGGGAAAATATTGCAAGCAGCCAGAAAGAAACAATTTGAGTACTGTGGAAACACAATCAGCATAACACAAGATCTAGCAGCTTCTACATTAAGGCACTGAAGGACTTGGAATATGATATTCTGGAGGTCAATGGAACTAGGATTAAAACCAAGAATCACCTACCCAGCAAAACTGAGTATCATGCTCCAAGGCAAAATATGGACTTTCAATAAAATAGAGGACTTTAAAGTTTTCTTAGTGAAAAGACCAGAGTTGAATAGAAAATCTGACTTTCAAACACAAGAATCAAGAGAAGCATGAAAAGGTAAACAAGAAAGAGAAATCATAAGGGCCTTACTAAAGTTGAACTGTTTTGTTTTCATTCCTACATGGAAAGATGATGTGTATGATTCATGAGACCTCAGTATTAGGGTAGCTGAAGGGAATATACCTACATATATATATATATATATATATATATATATATACATATACATATATATATATATATACATACACACACACGCACATATATATATACATACATATATATATACATACATATGTGTGTGTATATATATATGTGTGTATATATATATAGACAGAGGTCACGGTGAGTTGAATATGAATGGATGCTATCTGAAAAAATCAAATTAAGGGACGAGAGAAGAGTATATTGAGAGAGGGAGAAAGGGAGAGATAGAATGGGGTAAATTATCTTGCATAAAAGTGGCAAGATAAAGCAGTTTGTTGGAAGGGAAGAGGGGGCAGGTGCGGGGGAATGAGTGATTCTTGCTCTCATTGGATTTGACCTGAGGAGAGAATAACATACACACTCAAATGGGTATCTTACCCCACAGGAAAGGAGGAAGGAGATAAAAAGGGGGGATGATAGAAGGGAGGGCAGATAGGGGGAGGAGGTAATCAAAAGCAAACACTGTCGAAAAGGGACAGGGTCAAGGGAGAAAACTGAATAAAGGGGTATAAGATAGGAAGGAGCAAAATATAGTTAGTCTTTCACAACATGAGTATTGTGGAAGGGCTTTACATGATGATACACATGTGGCCTATGTTGAATTGCTTGCCTTCTTAGGGAGGGTAGGTGGGGAGGGAAGAGGGGAGAGGATTTGGAACTCAAAGTTTTAAAAGCAGACGTTCAAAAAACAGTTTTTGCATGCAACTAGGAAATAAGATATACAGGCAGTGGGGCATAGAAATCTATCTTGCCCTACAAGAAAGGGAGAAAGGGATGAGGGGGAGTGGGGTGACAGAAGGGAGGGCTGACTGGGGAAAGGGGAAATCAGAATATATGCCATTTTGGAGTGCGGGGAGGGTAGAAATGAGGAGAAAATTTGTAATTCAAACTCTTGTGAAAATCAATGCTGAAAACTAAAAATATTAAATAAAAATTTTAAAAATCCAAAAAAAAATAAAAAACAGTTGAAAGTCAAATAATAATAATAATAATGATAATAATCCTACAGAGGGAAAACATGGACCTAGAATAGAATGGAGGAGTTTCAAATGTTCTTGATGAAAAGCCCAGAGCTGAGTACCAACTTTGAAATGCAAACACAGGAGTCGAGAGAAACCTAGAAAGGCAAGAAAACAAGGGATTATTGATTGACGTGTGTGACAGGCCTGGAGGTGCCTCTGCCACCTGGGTACAGTCAGACCCACTTGTTGAAGAGATGGCACAAAATTGAAGCAATCCTCTCTTAAATAAGCTAGTGACTCAGAAAAAAGTGCAAAGTGGAAAAGACCAGAATTTTCCTACAGAAGTTTTGCTGTAAAAGGAACCCGAGTCCACACTTGATCTCCTCTCCAAGTGGAGAGATGCCAGCTAAAAATACAAAGTGATCGGTAAAGCCTCATGGAGGACCAGGGCAGAAGGTTAATTAGGAGCAGGGTTTCCTCAGAAAGCAGCAGGAAAATAAGCTTATACCAGATGTGGCTGGAACCCCCAAGTAAAGTGGATCATTCTGAAAGCAACTAAGGCTGGAACTAGGACATTAAACAGATGGTAAAATGGAAAAGATTTACTGATTTCTCTAGTGAGTTTCTTTTTAAGTCTTTAACTTCTTGGGCCTCTACCTGAGGAGGTAAAGAGGGCTCTCAGCCACAATGAGGCCCCAGCTAAAAGGGGAGAGGTTGGAGCCACACTGACATGGTGGGAGCATATACCAAAGAGGGAACAAGCCAACTAGGGAAGGGCTGATCAAATTGTGATCTATGAGTGCAACAGAATATGATCATGCAGCAAGAAATGACCAATGAGACATTCAGGAAGACGTGGGAAAGCTCTGATGACCTGGTACCGAGAGAAGGAGAGCCAGGAGAAGACGGGGTACGATGACAGAGCAGTGTCAGCTGGAAAGCCTAAGGAAAGGACAATGGACTGAACTGCCACACTGATGATCCTTCTTGTCCCAGGACTCACCCTTGGCTGCAGGAAGGTGGAGGGCACGATGCCACCCACATGGGGTTGGAGCAGCTTATCTTTCCTTTACACAATGAAGAATGCAATGGGTGGAGGAAGGGGAGCATGTCTGTCAGACATTAATAAAACTTACTTTTAAAATACATAAATAAAACTAAACACTTTCTTTGGCTTCAATCCTTCTGCCAATAATTACTCCTCGTGTTATAAGCAAGTCTTTTAACTCATCCAAGCCTGTTTCCTTATCTGCAAGGTGGGGATGATACCTGCAAATGTATACTCTCAAAATTGTTGTGAGACCTTAAAAAAGTAAAGGAGATGGGCCCAGCTGTCTACACTGGAAAACAAAGCAGATGAAGAATCCATCCTGCCCCGAGGATCCCATACAGGTGGATAGTCACCCCAGTGGGTACATACACAAATGAAGGAAAAAGTCCTTGACACTGCATCTGCTATGTACTGAGTGCGAGGGATCAAGGTGCTCCCTGGAGTTCTAAGAACTAAGGAGAGAGTTCTAAGATCTACAGAGAGATGGCCTGTTGGGGAAAGATGACGAGCTGGGCCCAGAACGGTGAAGGAAGAATGAAGTGGAACAGGGTCTGTCTGGGGTATCATGTGGATCCTCCATGACCCCAACTGCTCCCTGACCTGAAAATCCATCATCTCCATGGCCCTGCTCTGCCAGAGAAGCACGACCTCGGGCTCTCCCAATGCTGTGGGCAACTACAGAACAGGGCCCCGCATGACACCGTGAGCCTCACAATAGAGCTCAATTGTCAGCCCCACTTTTCAGGAAAAGAAACTGAGTCTTGGAGGAGGAAAGAGATGGGCTCCAGGCCATATTGAGAGTAAATGATGGAGCCAAGACACAGGCCTAGAACTTGCTGCAGTCCAGAACATCCCCCACACGCCCCCTGCCCAGGCAGTTTGGCAAAGCCGCCGGGGGTCTGGTGGGATCTCATCCACACTCAGTCTCTCTCAGTCACATACACACCCAGTCCCTTTCACACACATTTACAATCTCACAGCCTGCCTCTCTCTCACACACACTCACAGCCACACACACACACACACACACACACACACACACACACACACACACTGTTTCTCTTACACACATACTCACAGTCTCACACTCACAGCCTCTCTCTCTCTCTCATACACACACACACACACACACACACACACACACACACACACACACGCGCGCGCGCACCCAAAGGCAGGGAAGGCGGGACCTCACCACTTGCCCTGCCGCCTCTCCTGCTCCCCCTCAAGGGCCGGCTGCTGCTCCTGCTGCTCCCCGGTCCCTTGGGCCTCAGCCCCCTTCTGCAGAAGCTCCTCTTTCTCCTCCTCCTTCTTCTTTTCTTGTTCCTCTTCCTTCTCTTCCTTTTGCAGCTGCTCCTGGTTCCTTCCCTCTTTCTCCTCCTGGAGGTGGGACAGAGAGGGCACCGGGTCAGGCAGGCCAGGGAGGGGGGCACAGGCCAGGCTGGGGGTGAAGCGGGCAGAGCAGAGCCAACCCTGGCCCTTCCAGCTCTAAGTAAGCGACGGTACATGAGCCTTCCTTGTGGAATCCAAATTTCCAAACTGCCCCATGTTTGAGTGTGGAATGACTATTCTGGGTAAAGAACAATTGGGCTTGGCCTCCAGAAAGGAACAGGCCAGTGGGGGAGCGCTCATCCCAGATAGAAGCCACCTCTTCCTGCTGTCCACGGGGGAAGGGCGGAGAGCTGCCAGGAGTCTTTCTCTATCCATGCCCTCCCCCTTTGCCCCATGCCAAGGAAGCATGACGGTGACAACCACATTTCTACGATGCTTGGCTTGGGTCACCTCATTGGCTCTTTACCAACAATTCTAAGACCCAAGTGGAAATTTACAGAAGAGGAAACAGAGGCACGCACCCATTAACTGACTAGCCCAGGGTTGCACGGCCACTAAGTGCTGAGGTGGATCTGAATTCAGGTCCTCCAGACTTGAGGCCCAGCACAAGGGGCCTGTCTTAGCCCTTATCCTATGGGCACTGAGGATGGACAGCTCTGTTCCTGCCTCCTTGGGCCTCCATCCTCTCCCCCAGCCCAGGGCTTCCTGGAATGTCCCGGCCCAAGACCCAGGGCCACCCTGACCTCCGGCTCCTCCTCCAGCTGAGCCTGCTGCTGCTTCTCCACCTCCAGGTGATCCACCACCTCACAGGCTTGCAGGACCTTCTCAAGATGCTCTTCCTGATCCCTGGGGGACAAGGAGGAATGGACAGGACACCTCCTGGGCTTGGAGACCCCCCCTCCATCCACCCTTGGTCCCCCCTCCACAGGGCCAGGGAGCAGGAGGGGCCGGGCCAGGGGGCAGATACTCACATCTTCACCTCCTTGGGGTGACAGCACTTGTCCTCCTCCTGGTCCTCCTCCTGATCCTCCTGCACCTTCTGCTTTCCCAGCAGAGGTGCCTCTTCCTCCTCCTTCAGGTGCCGCTCTTTCTCCTGAGGAGGGAAGGGCCGCCCGGCTGAGAGGGAGCAAGGGACAGGCAGACACCAGCAGAGGCCTGGGTCCCCCAGCCTCCCTTCTTCCCTCCCCCTTTCCGTAGGAGGCCCACCTTCCCCCCACCCCAACTGCCTGGAGCCCAAGGGGGGGGGCTGTGTCCCAGGCAGGACTTGAACCCGGGTGTGAGGTCAGCCATCTCTCCACATGCTGTAACAAATATTATTGACATGAACAGGGCCAAAGGAAGAGGGGGTCACTGCCCATGGCTGGTGCTACAGGCACAGTGGGCACCCTGCCTCTTGTCAGCATGGCCTCCCACGACTGGCACAGCCACTAAGTAACTGGCCAGGGGGGCTTGGACCTCTGCTCCCCCTCTCTCAGATCCAAGACCCATCATCTGTAAAATGGGCTCATTGTCCTTCACCTACATCCCTCCCACGGCCGTTGTACAGAAGCCATCCTGGAATGCCCAGAGTCCAGGCTTGGGGTCTGCCTCCATTTCTCTTGATGGACATGGTGGAGGCATCCCCAGGTGACATCAGGGCACCACAATTCAGAGGGGGAAGGGGCTTAGCCAGGACCACACGTGCAGGATGCAGCCAGCCAGTGTTCAGACTCCCGAAAAGCTATGGGCAGAGTCTCATCTGGTGGTGTAGCCAAATGGTCAGTCCCAGGGACCCAAGAATAATTGAGCCCGCCAGCCTGAGGGGGACGCAGCCCCACAAGTTAGCTGCGCTCTGCTTGGCCTCAGACAGCAGGACCAGAAGGGGTAGAAATTAGGAGGAGGCCAACAGGAGCATGAAACGGAGCTTTCTGATTTAACTCAATGCACATTTACTTGGGGTCTACCGTGGGTGAGCATCATGCCAACAATCAGAGCCACCCTCACTTTTACAAACAGTTAAAGCTATTAAAAAATGTAACAAACTGTCTTGTGAAGTAGTGAGCTTCTCATGCTCTGAGGTGTTCCAGTAAAGGCTAGACAGACAACCACCTGTCAGGATACCAGGGAGGGAACACCTCCCTCTGACAGAACTTAGGGCTGGCAAGCCCTCAAGCTCTGAGGAGTCTCCTGCAGTCCGCTCACTCCAGAGACACCAGCAAGGGATCGCTCCCCCAACAGTGGCAGGGGAATCCAACGTTTTCCACAAGGACATCACTGCCAAGTCCCCAAGGACCCCAGGGTTCCAAGAATGGGGCAAGGAAAGAGCCTACAAGGGAGTGGCTGCTGCTGCCAAGGGGCATTTCCTCCCCATTTCTCCAGTGAGAAAGCCCCCTCGACAAGCAACATGACATGCCCGTGGAGCTTGGCTCCTATCCCTCTTCCTTCCCTCCCAGTGGGCAGGAAAGAGTGCTTGAGGTCACTCACAGACCAGAGCACAGGGCAGGAGAGGGGTAAACACCAATCCTGAGATCATATCACTCTGGAAGAACTGAAAACTTACAGGTACCTAGAAGCATCTCTGACAACAGCTGCACAAAACCCCTGAAGCCCAGGATAAGACACCCTCCACCCTGGAAGCAGAGCCCTACTTTGAGTTAAAGTCAAGTAACAGGCTGAGAAAGAGTAAGCAACAGAAAAAAACTCAGACTATAGAAACTTACTTTGGTGACAAAGAAGATCGAAACACACACTCAGAAGACAACAAAGTCAAAGTTCCTACATGCAAAGACTCCAAGAAAAAGATGAATTATTCTCAGGCCATGGAAGAGCTCAAAAAGGAGTTGGAAAATCAAATTAGAGAAGCAGAGGAAAAAGTGGGAAGAAAAAGGAGTGATGCAAGGAAATCATGAAAAACAAGTCAACAGCTTGCTAAAGGAGACACAAAAAATTCCTAAGGAAAATAATACCTCAAAAATCAAACTAGGCCAAATGGAAAAAGAGGCACAAAAATTAACTGAAGAAAAAAAAACACTCCTTAAAATGTAGAACTGGCCACATTGAAAGGAGGTACAAAAGCTCACTGAAGAAAATAGTTCCTCAAAAATTACAATGATCAAATGAAAGCTAATGACTTTATGAGGAATCAAGAAACAATAAAATAAAGCCAGAAGAATGAAAAAAAGAAGAACACAATGTGAAATATATTACTGTAAAAACAACTAACCTGGAACATAGATCCAGGAGAGATAATCTAAAAATTATTGGACTGCCTGACAGCCATGATCCAAAAAAGAGCCTAGAAATCATCTTTCAAGAAATTATCAAGGAAAACTGCATTGATATTCTAGAACCAGAGAATAAAGCAGAAACCGAAAGAATCTACCAATCACCTCTTGAAAGAGATCCCAAAATGAAAAGTCCCAGGAATATGGTAGCCAAATTCCAGAGTTCCCAGGTCAAGGAGAAAATATCGCAGGCAGCCAGAAAAAAGAATTCAACTATGGTGGAAACACAATAGAGCGAACACGAGATTTAGCAGCTTCTACATTAAAGGATCAGAGGGCTTGGAATATGATATTCTGGAGGGCAAAAGAGCTACTATTACAACCAAGAATCACCCACCCAGCAAAACTGAGTGTAATCTTCAGGGGAAAAAATAGACATTCAATGAGATAGAGGACTTTCAAGCATTTTTTAATGAAAAGGCCAGAGCTGAATAGAAAATTTGACTTTCAAAGACAAGGATCTAGAAAAGCATAAAAAGGTAAACAGGAAATGAAAATGGTAAAGGACTTAATAAGGTTAAACTGTTTACATTCCTACATGGGGAGATATTTGTAACTCATAAGACCTTTCTAATTACTAGGGTAGTTAGAAGGCGTATATATAGACAAAGGGTAGAGATGTGACAGATATGAAGGGATGATGTCTAAAAAACTAAAATTATGGTGTGAAAGAGGAATATACTGAGAGAAAGAAAGGGAGACGTTGAATGAGGTAAATTATCTCACATAATAGAAACAAGAAAAAGCTTTTACAGTGGAGGGGAAGAGGAGGGCCATGAATGAACTTTACTCTCATCAAAATTGGCTCAAAGAGGGAATATATACTCAATTGGGTGTAGAAATCTATCTTATCCTACAGGAAAGTAAGAAGGGAAGGGGATGAGGGGTTATAGAAGGGAGGGCATATTGAGGGAGAGGGTAGTCAGTAGCAAAACACTTAAAGAGGGACAGAGTGAAAGGAGAGAGAATAGAAGAAACTTGGGGGATAGGAAGGAGGGAAATACAGTTAGCAATAGTAACTGGAAAAAAAATGAAGCAAGTTTTCTGATAAAGACTTCATTTCTCAAACATATAGAGAACTGAGTCCAATTTATGAAAATAAGAGCCATTCTCCAACTGATCAGTGATCAAAAGGTATGATCAGTTTTCAGACGAATTAATCAAAGCTATCTATAGCCATATGAATAAACACTCCAGCTCACTATTGATTGGAGAAATGGAAATCAAAATAGGCCCGAGGGGAATAGGTCATTCATTCATTCTTTAGTTCATTCATTCATTCATTCATTCATTCCACTGGATGGATGGACACCCACTGACCACAACCTGGACACAGCTGGGGGAGGGGGGGGGGAGGGGGGGGCGAGGGAGGAAGAGGGGAGGTCTCCCGGAGGCTCCAGCATCAGCAGCCACAGCCCCCTCCCCCCTCCCTGCCCTCAGCTTCTGGCCTGTAAAATCGGCACAGCCGCACTGGAAGAGGGCCTGGCCCGAGATTCTCCTGTCTCGATCAACAGGACTCCTCGTTTGACAGGCTGGGAAAATGAGGGTGCAAGGGCCTGCCTCAATTTCCCGGCTCCTCTCTGGCGTAGTCAGACAGTGAGGAGGCTGCGCAGGCAGAGGAGAAAAAGGAGGGGGAGGTGCCTCTCGGCGGGGGATGCGACCAGGCGGGGCCCAAGAGGATGGGCCCGCTGCCCCCACCCCCACCTACCTGTTCTCTACCTCCCCTCACCCGCACTCCTCCAGCCCCCCCCCTCCCCCCCCGCAACCGCTGCTCTTCCGGCCTCCCTCACCCGCCGCTCCTCCGGGCCCCCCACCCGCCGCTCCTCCGCCCCTCACCTGCTGCCTCTGGAGAAGCCGTCCCCACCTGCCGCTCCTCCGCACCACCCCGTGCCCGCCGCTAATCCGGGCCCCCCTCACCCTCCACTCTTCCAGGCCCCCCCCACCCCCGCCGCTCCTCCGGGCCCCCCACCCGCCGCTCCTCAGCCCCCCCACCTGCTGCCTCTGGAGAAACCGCCCCCACCCGCCGCTCCTCCGGCCCCGGGCGTTCGCCCGCCGCTCCTCCGGTCCCCCCCCCCCCGCCCGCCGCTCCTCCACCCCCCCCCCGCTCCTCCGGCGCCCCCCACCCGCCGCTCCTCCGCCCCCCCCGCCCCAACCTGCTGCATCTGGAGAACCCGCCCGCAGAGGAGCAGCTGCGTGGATGCTCCAGCTGCTGCGGGGTGGGGGGTGGGGAACCAAAGGCGTGACCCATAATCAGGGACGCAGCCGCGTGCCCCTCCCCCATCCCCAGTAGCCGAGCGCCTATTGGCCACCGGGGCTGTCAGTCAACGTTCATTGGAGGAGCGACGGCAAGGCCTCCCTGGATCTTATCTCAGATGCCGTTGTCTTGGTTCCGACATCCAGTACCCCCAGCCTACTGGTTAGTGCCATCGAGATCCTCCCTAGAACTCTCCTCAGTCACCCCAGCCTACTGGCCACCCCTGGATCCCTCGCACATACTTTCTGTGTATAAGATCCCTCTCAGTCCCCATGGAGGTGCTGGGATTCAATCTGGCCCACTTGCGTCAGCGTTAGGAGTGTTCAGGTTCCTTAAGGGTCTGGCCAATATGGCGGACTTTTAATAGACCTTGTTTTTCTTTGGCTTAAAGAAGCCTTGAGTTGGATTCATTGGGGTAGGATGGCTGTGTCCCTATTTTGGGGTCGCAGGACCCCTAAACATCAACAACAGCATCACCTCCCTGATGTCATGGTCCTCTTCAAAAAAAAAGGACAAACAACAACATTTTGCAGGACGCTGGTCTTCACCTAATTTCGGCCAAACTGTTTTTCAGTTTTCCCAGCAATTTTTGTCAAATAGTGAGTTATTATCTATCAAGGTTAGTCATCACAGAATCAATGTCTGTGGTTTTGTACAATGTTCTCCTGGTTCTGCTCCAGTCACTGAGCATTATATCATGGAGGTTTTTCCAGGTTATTGTGAAGTCTATATCTTCCCCATTTCTTATAACACAAAAGTATTCCATTATCTTCATATACCACAATTTTTTCAGCCATTCCCCAATTGATGGGCATCCCCTTGATTTCCAATTCTTTGCTACCACAAAAAGAGCCGCTATACATATTTTTGTACATACGGGTCCTTTTCCCACTTGTGCAATCTCTTTGGGATACAGCCCTAGAAGTGGTATTGTTGGGTCAAAGGGTATGCACATTTTTATAGCCCTTTGGGCATAGTTCCAAATTGCTCTCCAGAATGGGTAGATCAGTTCACAATTCCAACAACAATGTAACTGTGTTCCAATTTTCCCACATCCTCTCCAGCATTTAGCATTTTCCTGTTTTGTCATGTTAGCCAATCTGACAGGAGAGAAGGGATACCTAAGAGTTGTTTTGATTTGCATTTCTCTAATCAGTAGTGATTTCAAGCATTTTTTCATATGCCTATAGATAGCTTTAATTTCTTCCTCTGAAAACTGCCTGCTCATATCCTTTAACCATTTCTCAATTGGGGAATGCCTTTTATTCCTATACACTTGGCTCAGTTCCCTGTATCTTTTAGAGATGAGGCCTTTATCAGAGACACTAGTTGTAAAGATTTTCTCCCAGTTTTCTGCTTCCCTCCTGTTCTTTGTTGCATGGACTTTGTTTATACAAACATTTGCAATTTAATGTAATCAAAATTATCCATTTTGCATTTTGTAATGCTCTTTATCTCTTGTTGAGTGATGAATTCTTCCATTTCCCATAAATATGACAGGTAAACTATTTGTTGCTCTCCCAAATTGCTTATAGTATCAGCCTTTATTCCTAAATCATGAACCCATTTTGGCTTTATCTTGGTATACGGTGTAAGATATGGGTCTATGCCCAATTTCTGCCCTACCATTTTCCAGTTCTCCCAGTAATTTTTGTGAAATAGTGAATTCTTAGTCCAGAAGCTGGATTCTTTGGGTTTATCAGAGAGTAGATTGCTGTAGTCATTGACTACTGCGTCTTGTGTACCTAAGCTATTCCACTTAGCTGATCCACAGCTCTGTTTCTTAGTCAGTACCAAGTAGTTTCGATGACTGCTGCTGTATAGTACAGTTTAATATCTGGTATGGCTAGGCCACCTTCCCTAGCATTTCTTTTCATTAATTCCCTAAATATTCTGGACCTCTTGTTGATCCAGATGAATTTTGTCATTATTTTATCCAGCTTTGTAAAATAATTTTTAGGTAGTTTGATTGGTATGGTACTGAATAAGTAAATTAATATGGGTAAAATTGTCATTTTTATTATATTAGCTAGGCCTAACCACGAGCAACTGCTGTTTTTCCATTTATTTAGATCTGAATTTACTTATGTGAAAAGTGTTTCATAATTAAGCTATTTTTTAGGCCAAAGACCCATGTTGCACTGCAACTACTCAGTGCTGATGGAACCATATTGATTAGTGATAAGAACATGATCCTGGAAAGATGGGCTATATACTTCCATAGCATTCTCTACAGACTGTTACCAACTAATACTGAAGCCATTGACCATATACCTCAGATTGAAGTCAATCCCTCTCCAGCCAAATTTCCAACTGAAGAAAAAGTTTTTAATGTCATTAATCTTTTGTGTGGTAAAGCACCTGGTACTGATTCTTTTTTTGAAAAATTTTAAAAATTTTTTTTTAGTTTTCAGTGTTCACTTTTATAAAATTTTGAGTTCCATTTTTTTCTCCCTCACTCCCTTCCCCCTTCCTCAAGATGGCATGCAATTTGATATAGGCTACACATGTCTAATCATGACAGGGGTATTGGAGAATGGATTCTTAATTAATTTGGAGTAGATGATTTATGAGGTTACTTTCAACACTGAGATTTTGTAATTCTACAAAATTCTACGGAGGGAAGAAACAACACTTATTGAGGAGAGGTTTTGCCTACATTAAGAGGAAACAGGCAAAAGAAAATGGGGAACTGAATTCAAAATTTGTCTTTTTTATTCAGGGAAGCCAGCACTTTTTAGAGAAAAGAGCAATGATCTTAGAGTCAGGAGATGTATGTTTGGGTCTCAGCTCTACTAATGACTAACCCTTTAACCATGGGTAAAGCATTAAACTCCTCTGGTCCTCATTTTTCCCATCTGTGAATTGGGGGAAAGGGGGAAAGGAAAATACCAGCAATACCTACATCCCAGAGTTATTACCAGGGGCATGTTTTGTAGAGTATGAAGTCCTATAGTAATAGAAGGTGTGTGTGTGTGTGTGTGTGTGTGTGTGTGTGTGTGTGAGTGTGTGAAAAAGTTGTCCTCTAAAAGTAACTCGGAAGAAAGGCTTATGACTATTACCTCATTATGATGAATTTGCAGCCAAATTAAAGAAAGTATTGTAGTTATTGATAATGCATTTTCTCAAATACTGGTCCAAGCCTTGAGGCTTTAAATTTTGTCAGTTGCCATTTAACAAAGCTGCATGATGTACAGGTATGTGAACAAAGGAACATTCCTGCTGTTGCTTGGCAACTTGATAGTCATTTCCATGGAACCTTGAATGATCAGTGAAACATGGCCATTAGAAGGCATTATTTCTTTTTCTTTAAGTAAAGAGTGATGCCTTGTGTTACAGTGTAGGGTATTTATATGCCACTGGTGAGCATAAGAAACTCTAGGTGGCCAGGCACAAATTTTGCAAAGCTACCCAAACTCCTTGGAGTTGAGTGCCTTGGGCAGAATGCCAGTTCCCTAAACAGATCGGCCCAGTAGGGCATATCTCTTATTAGGACCAACGTCATCACAACTTCCACTGGGGTCATGTTATTTGACATACAGTGAGATGCCAAGGCCATTACAGAGGGGAGGGTGAATCAGCTGTCAGCCCCCTTTATGATTTCTGTGGACTTTTGTTTGCTCCTGGGGTGACTTGAAATCTTTGCCATCTGTCAGCTGGCCACAAAAGTTGAATGAAGTAGTTACAAATGGGAGGGGGAGAGAAATTTATTGCTTTCAGCTCATTACAGAGATCAATTACATTGTAGAGACATTCCCAGCTTATGTTATCTTTCTCATATCTTCTCTTTCTCTCCTACACTCTCTCTTCTTTTTTCTTTTTGTGGGAGTGAACAAAGGAATTCTAGAGACTTAGCTTGAAATCACTCAACAACTAGAGATGATTACCTCTAGTATGGCAACAATTGATCAAGAAAGTGAAACATTACATTTCCTATTTTCTGGAAATCCCGTACTTAATTCTCTATGATTTAATTTAATAACAAATCTTTGTCTTGAGTAGTACTCTTTCCCTTTCCTGTTGTTTCTTATATTTTCTGACTATGACTGCTAAAGTTGAAAGTAATGTTACAGTCAATTTTCTAAGTATTTTAAAGTAGGATTATCGCATATAACCATGAAATATTCTTATTTCATTATTCCTTCATATTAAAACAAAATTTGGTAGATTCTTTACCATATTTAAGTTAAGGAGAATCCTATAGGAAATTCATTTTTAAGGTTATGCAAATGATTAAGTTCAAAATAAATCACATTCATACACAATAAAAGGCAACAGCATGGGTTCTAATACCAAGCAACAAAGACTATCAAAGTCCTGGTAGCATCCAAAAAGATATCAAAGGGAAAAAAATCTGAGTCTCATGCTTGCCCTGATCAGTATTCTCTTTCAAAAACAAATTAGGTTACAGAATGGTTTTAAATTCTCTTTGAATTTTCAACTGGTTTCTTGTTTTTATTTGTAAGTGTAGGCTTCCTATTCCTGTTTCTTTGTCAACATAACTTAGTCTGGCTATGGTGTAGGAAACTGAACTGCCTTGGAAGCAAGTCAGTTTCCCTAATAAGATATTTAAAAAAATAACACATTTCATAAACTCTTCCTATTGTCAGACTATCTTATACCATCAAAAATATGAGAAAATGCAGCAATCTTGTTGTTAATTATGAACAATAAAATTGCAATTGATGAAACAACATCCTTTTACATCTCATGGGAAAATAACTCTGGAAGAAATGACAACAAATTGCAACTAGAGAATAAATCCCCCATTTTAAGTGTGACTCTTTCAGAGTAACAATGTGTATCCCATGACTGCTACCTTGCTTAACACATAAATGCCATTTGAACAATGGCCCAAGCATTGAGTAGTGCTTTTCTAAGATTTTTTTCTGTGAGAAAAACAAAGTCCAAATGTGTTGGGCTCTGTGGATGTTATCTTTCATGAGGTCTAGGTCAAGATTTTCCAATAGCCAACCCAGTCATATAAAATAACCTTGATAAATTATAGAGAATTTCCATTGTTTCAATCACTACAAGCAAATGACAGAGAAACAACAACAGTAACAAAATTTTCTATTTGTCCTTTAAGTTATTATGTTTCTGTTAAGTGATCTTTGGTTACATTAATTACAACTTTTTAAATGGAGGGTGCTAATACTACCACTCTATTCTCTTCTCATCAGACCAGTATGGAATAATGTATTCACTTATGGGTAGGACATTTTAGAAAGGATCTGGAGGCCTGACGAGGAGGGCAATCAGGATACTGAAGTTACTCAGAACTATCATATGACAGCCGGATGAAGAAACAGAAAGACCTCAGCAATGAGAAAAGAAGAATTTGGGGGGAGGGGCAGGTTTTGAAGGGTATCATGGGGAAGAAAGATGTTCTGTTTAGTTTCCAAGGTCAGAACTATTAACAAATGTGTGTGAGGAAACCACCTCCATCTTCATGGAATTATGCTGAATTGTAATGGGATGAGTCTGGACAGCAGCAGATGTGCAGACATCTAACACTGGAGATCTTCAGAAAGAGGTTGGGTGATTGCTTGTCAGGGATGTTGGAGAAAGATTCCTACTCAGATATATGCCGGACTACATGGCACATGAGGCATTTTTTTTAAAAAAATGAGGGCGAGTGAGTTTAAAATCTTATTTTGTTTTGGTTATATTTGGTTATATTGGTTATTTTGTTTGGGTTATAGCCATAGTCTCAGGCAAAATCATCACATGTGCCCTGGACAATTAGACTTCTCAGGAAGTTCGTTTCCAAATATAAAACAAAAAAAATCAGTTCATTTTGCATTTTGAAAGGTGAAGAATAAATTGCTTCTTTGATTTCCTAAGTCATTTGATTAAATTTTCTTCACCAAAATTGTGACTTTTGCATATTTTTTAAATTGTTCTTCTAAAATGAGATCATGAATATCACTCTTTTTAATGTAAATACCATTCAAGGAAACATCAAATATTTTATTTTTATTTGTAGTTTTCAATTAATAAATTTTATTTTTATTTTTTGACATTTAAAATATCAGAATGATTTCCCAATATACCCCTATTTACCAAGGAAGCTTCTCTTACATCAAGAAAAAAATTAACAAAATCCAATTGACAAAAAGACTATGTTTTTAGTATATTTGTGTTCATGATTGCATTCTTTTTATCGATGTATATTTTGGAGATGTCTAAATGTGTAAGTGAAGTGGAGCTTTGAGGCAATTTTCCAGATAATTCAGGGCAACCCTACTATCATTCATAGATTCATTGGCCCTTTTTTAATATACACACCACACACAAACCACAAGGGCCATCAAGCTCCCAATTCTTCCTCTCATACACTGAATATATTCTTAGTCATCCTCTTTCTCCCATTTACTTCTATTAACTTTTCCAAGATTAGTAAAATCATTTTAACCTTAAGCTAGTTCTCACTTCATTATCCTTCCTTCACCACACCAACTTTTAACACCAGCAATAAGAATAAGTCCCCCAAACTACCTAAATAGGCCCAGAATTAGTCTCAGCATTCTGACGACTTCTGTTCACAGATCTTGAAGTAGCTGTGACTTTTCTTCATGTTTAAGAAAAATCAAAAATAATTTATTAACAGTAAACCATGCCTTACTAGTACTGTGTACCACTGAGACCCTACATTTCATGCTCTATATGATGTCCCTCTCTCCTGCTAAACTGGGCTTTCTCACTGTGAGCATGTCCTTTGCTTTTCAGACTCTCGTTTTTTGTTCATACTGTTCCCTATGCATGGAGTATCCTTCCTCCCCTATTAAATTCCTACCAATTTCTATAAAACAAAACTCAAATGAGGCCTCCTCCACAAAGCATTCCTGGATCTCTTTGTCCCAGTAACAAGCCCCTCCTGCTCAGATCTCACAGAGCATATTACTTGGCACCTTAAGGATGCATTCAATAATAACTGTATTATAGCTATATTTACATCGTATCCCCAGCCCCCCAAATTTTATGTAGCAAGATCCTGTCCTACATAAACTTTTCATTTCTGCAAGCACCTGGCACAGTGCCCTACACACAGAAAGAACAATGTCTGAGGAAGAGAGAAGGAATGGAGGACTAGGTACCCTAAAGTACAAGGGCCCTCACAAATCTCAAGATTCTGTTAACGTTAGTAGAAAAGAATGAGACATCTAGCAGAAGATGATAGACCTAAACAGCTGATAAGCATGGATCAGTAATGATCAGAAGAAACAAGAGAGGTACTCAGTGAGGTACATGCAAATCCATTTCCTAGTGAAAAGTAAGAGTTTTTAAAAAATTTTCTGTTCCATATACTCTCCCTTTCTCCGGTCCCTCTCCCACACATTGTGAAGGCAAGCAATATGATACCACAGAAATCACAGTGAAAAGTGTTAGTAGTATTTAAGCTGCCACAATATGAAAACAACTGAGTAGGCCTAAGTATCATGATAAGAGGTACCTCCAGGTAGGGGCAATTGTCATGTGCTACCTAAACATATTATTGCTTCAAAAATTAAGTTCTGAATTCACAATTCTTTAAAAGCTTTTGAGGTTCTTATGGCACAAGCTCACCAGCATGTAAGGAGCCAGATTATGCATGAGGGAAAGAAAATTATTTCAATGCAATAAAGCAAAACCTTACTTCATGGCCACCTACAAATTAGAGTTCTTTTTAAAATCAAAATGAAGAATTCTGCTTGCTGACAAATCTCAAAAATTAAATAAAGTGCTGAAACATCCACAAACTTTTTGGCAATGTATAATTTTTCACTCATTTCTGATATGGAAGCAAAGCATAACATGAATGGTATTTTTACCCTTATATGACTTTAGGACTTAGAAAAACTGATATTGACTTATGGGACTGAGGGGAAAAAATGGAGTTTTCTCAGAGATGTTTTATAATTCTTATTCCTAAATAGAAATGAAATGTTTTGCAACATTTGAAAGTAAATATTAAATTAAATGACATTATATTTGTTATATATATAGTCTGTAACTGAAAACAACTAATGTTTTATTTCAAAATACACAGTGAGAATAAACGATCTGTACAGTAGCTTTACTTTTGGTTATAAAAGGAAACATTTCTTTATTCTTTTCTGTTAAAGAAATGCAAAAGATAAATCAAATTCTGAAGTACTTACTTTGCTTGGCCTTAGTATTAGTATCAACTTTGTTAAACTAGAAATGACATACAAACCATAATTTATACTGAGAAGTTATCAAATTCTGAGCACTGGGGTTTTTGTATTCCCATGATTTCAAAATTCTAGACCCTGCCGGTGCATCTAAAAATTGATGGAGTATTCACTAACATATAAAAAAAATACTCTTCAGTATAACAGCAAATAATCCTAAATGTTGTTCAACAATATCTCATACAAAATTAACTAATATTTCTTAAGTGTCCGCTATGGGCCACACACCATGCTAAACCCTATAGAATACAACAACAAAAAAAAGAACCATTTTCTACCCTGAAGGAACATACATTCAATTGTGGGAGCCACACATGCATATGACTATGTGAAAATGAATATAATGTAACTTTTGGGGGAAGGAGGGCAAGGCAATAATATCTTGAGGGAGAGAAGGGGAAAGACAGCAAAAGGCCATGTACAGAAGGTGATGCTTGAAGAATGGAAGTAACTAGGGATCCAGAGAGGTAGAGGTGAGGAAGAAGCATGTCCTAGGCATCAGGGGTAGCCAGAGAAACGTCATGGAGATGGAATGCTAGCAAGAAGTGAAGTTAGGCTAGGTGGGGAACCTGCAGCCTCAAGGCCACATGTGACCCTCTAGGTCCTGAAGGGTGGCCCTTTGACTGAATCCACTGGCATTTATTTACTTTACATTTATTCTGTTATCAGTCAACAAGTATTTATTAAGCACCTGCTGTGTGCTAGGCACTATTCTAAGCACTGAGAATGTAATGAAAGGCAAAACGTAGGTAGTCCCTGTCCTTCAGGAGCTCAGTCTAATAGGGGAAAGGATGCAGGCCAGGGTGTACAATCCAGATAGATATAACCTGAGGCAAGTCATTACTCACCTTCTCTGGGTCTTAGTTCCTTCTTGTATAAAATGAGGCAGTTGGGCTAGCTCATCTACAAGTTCTTCCCAGTTCTATGATTCTGATATTCTTAAAGACGCTGTACTTACATGAGCTGATTAGAAAAATCTTCCATTTACTTCCTAAGCAAAACCATGTTTTAGAGGACAGAAATTACTCTAGTTTTTTTTAATTTCATTATCACCTTCCTCATTCTGATTACTGGCCATGGTAGCGCTATCAGTGTCCTGGGATCTTGGAAATTGGTCACCATGTTCATTACTTCCTTTGCTCAACTGTATCTTGATTTTCTCTAAGGCTCTCAAACATGTCCTATCTTTTACTTCCTGTAATTCAGAAGATTATCATTAATACAACTTAACTGAAATTTTTTAATCTTCCTTCAAAAAATAACATTGGATTGACATCAAATTATGTGATCATATTTCCAAATGATATTCAATTTAACCAAATGCCTTAGCAGTGAAATAATTGTTTCTCAAAAGCAAAATCTAATTCTATAGTACTCAGTTAAGAATTCTATTGGTTAAAAGGGAGCAGCATATATAAATTCCTTAAGATAAACATTTTATTTTTCACATATATGTTTACATTGCTGCAACAAGGGACATTTAATTTACTTATGCACCTCAAGAATCTCATCCAATAACACAGTAAGTTCTTTTGTAGAATTGTCACTGAGTTCTAAAGAATTCAAGACTTTTACATAAATACAAATTTCTGGTGCACATGGACTTATTAAGATTTCATTGCAAATTTTTATGGCTAAATTATCATGTACTGTTGAAGCCTAGAAAAGCAAAAGAAAAGTATATGTGAAAATCAGATGCATGTATGATTGACTTGACTGAGAAGCTCTCCCAAGGTCTAATCCAAATCTTCAACTGCCTGCTGAATATTGACTCATTTGTTCTGCCATTGTTGCCAGCTATTGCTAGAAAAACCCTGCCCCCAGCCCCTAACTAAAAAAACCCAGTTTGCGTAAGAAAATCAGACTTAGTTCCTGCCATTTGGCATTCAGTGGGTGTCCTTGGCACCCCTCCCCCGCCCCATGACTGTTCTGGGAGTATGGAGTATGGCCAAGGGAAGGGCCTGATGCTTAGCAATCTCTGTTTCTTTCCTGAGCGGGGTGAGAGACATTTCTATCTTGTGTCAACAAACCCAGCTGGAGCGTCCCTTGGTCTGCCTATGGCCTTGAAGGATGAAGGCCTCAGCCCCGGACATTCTCTTGAATTCCTTATTCTTATCTTATGTTGTGGGATGTAAATGGCAAATTGAACAGAGAGATCCTGGGTTGTAATTCAGTTGACACTTTGTCAGCAGTATGATATGCTGTATTTGCAGTCTGTTTAGGAGGTTCCTCTTCATGTATCATGATCACAAAACTGGAAGAGGCTTGCTGTTATACCAGAAGCGAGTGAGACATGCCACAGAGTATAAGTTTTGAATGGAGAAGTTTATTAGCCGGCGGTCATTCAGGGAAAATTCCCATAGCAAATGACCACGCTTAAACCGAGAGGGTAGTTTATATAGACAATACAGGATTCAGTGCTTAATTATCTCTTAAAGTTTACATATGTTACTTTGCAGACTCAGCAAGCCTGTGTTATTTCACTTTTTATGACCATGATACGTTAGAGGAACCTCCTGAATAGATTGTAAATACAACATATCAGATAGTTGACAAAGTGTCTATTGGAATTACAACCCAGGATCTCTGTCTCCAACTTTTGCCATAACTCTTGAAGCTAGGAAGGCTCAAGATAAGGCAAAAGTCATATAATTCAAGATAATGTCTAGGGCCAAGGCTTCCATCCTGGTAATTAGCTTACATTCCTTGGAAATGTCTTAGGGGCCCAGGACACTCGCCAAACAGCAGGAACTAGGTCTGATTTTCTTACACAAACTGGGGTTTGCAGTTAGAAGCTGGGGGCAGGGTTTTTCTAGCAATAGCTGGCTACTCAAGTATCACATCTCCCACTTCTTTTATGGAACATTTCAAATATTTGAAAAGGAATGACTTGATTCAGAGCACCTGAGGTTTGGGCCACTAAGACAGGGACAGAATTAACATGAGAACGAATAAGGTTGGGGATATGAGAAAGTAATCAGGAACCTATAGTTACAGACAAGATCAATAAAATGAGGGGGGGGCCAGCCAAAGTGCTAGCAGGGTGGTGAGCCAGGGGGGACATTGGTCCCCTGAAAATCACTCAATATCAGCTTAGGCTAGTGCTAGGTGAAAAGCTTGCAGTAAAATTCCCTAAACGCATCCTGTAAAGCAGGGGTTTGGGAAGTAACTGAAGGCTTGCATAAAGTAACTATAGAGGGCAAGGCTTCAGGCAGAAATTCAGAAGCTTCTTCAATTAGAGTGGCTGTAGCAGCCAGGGAGTCTAATTGTTTTTTAAACAGGCAACTGGCTGTTTAAACTAAGGACTAACGTTAGGACTCCCAAAGTCTGTGCTCTCCCTTCACCAACATGCCAAGTGAAAAGTTTGTAAAGACAAGAGTGTTGACAAGAGTCAGTTAAAGTATATACCTGTAAAATATTAAGCAAGGTGCTCCTCTCAGGATTAGGGTCTCATCCCTCAATGACTAACAAGGGAAAAATATCCTTAAGTAAGTCTGATCTGGCCTTGTCAACAGAGGTAGGTGTATTTCCTGAGCAAAGTTTAGAGAACAAAGAAGCCCAGGTCCTGGATCTTCTTCCAGTTACTCATTAATTCAGGCTACAAAATGGTATAAAACATTCCACATTTCCCCCTTTTGGTCAAAGGCAAACTGAAGGTTTCGCCTGAAGACCAAGTAAGGTATGGAAAAAAAAAACTCTACCTTAAAAGTTCTAAAAATCCTTATCTAGGTGGATTCAGGGTTTTTTTCTTTCCGTGTTTGGACATCCCCAGAGATGGACAGTAATTATAAACTACTCGTAAACAAGCAGGGGGAGCAAATTGCAAGGGGGATCAGTAGGGAGCACAATGGGGAAACTAGAGCACTTGAGTAAAATAAGCTAAAGACACCAAAGGTACAAGTAAACAGTCTTGGGAACGCAAGGGACTCAGAAAGAGAGTTGTCCTTCGTACAGATTCTGGTACAGAGTCTCGGGAGGGGCTGCCTGCGTCTGATGCTGTCCCCTTCAGGCTCCTTTGAAACCGGAGGGCAAGGTGTCCTATGGGCTCAGATGTCCACTTGGGATCAGGGGCAGATGTGACAGAAGGATCAAGGAGTCCATCCACAAGTTGGCAGCTGTAGAAGTAGTCAGATCTGATAGGAGCTTCCAGAATACATATGATTTGATAATTGAGAGAAAAACAGCACAACATAGGTCCCAGCCATGCAGGGCTAAGTTCAAACAAATACAATACCTAGATAGCAAAAGAGAGTTCTGCTTCTCTGGTTCAGATCTAGAAATTCTCAAACAATTCTTACTTACTTAATATAACTTAGTACAATCACTTAAATTTGGCTCTCCTTTTTTAAATTTCAGAGTATTTCAGTTCATATATCATCTACTGTTTCTGTCCTTACCTAAATTTTGTACCTGGTATAAGAATCCTTTAAAATATGAAGGTCCAACCATAAATCGAACTCATCTTCCTTTAAAATCATCAGACAGATACCTTACAAAGGAGATATAATTTCACTTGTAACAATATCTCATACAATTTCCTTGTGCAAAAATCCACATTTAAGATCTTGTTACCAAAACATACTTATCAGCTCGAATTTCCAGAATTGATAAATTATGGAGCCAGCCATACACATCTGTATATAATTCTTAGGGGAATTGCCTTTTTCAAAATTTGCTATCTCTTCCTTCTCCTAGACATTGATCACATTACATCTTCGCCTTATTTGCTTTGCCTAATCATTTTCCCCTTTTGGAGGATGTTATCCCTATATTATTTCAATGTTTTATTTGGCCATGAACATAGGTTAAAATTGTAAGCTATTCATACCTGTATCCTATTATAATAACTCAGAGATATTTCAATATTCTTCTATTACCTAATAGATTTAGCATAGTGCTTACAAAACTTCTTGTTAATATAAATTTGCTATGAAAGAAATGAGGGACTATGTCATATATCTTAACAGAAGGAAAGAACTTCTTCAGCTCTGTTTGATTCCAGGCATGAGTCATATCTGATAGCCAATCTTATAGTCACCAGGTGCTGAAAGCAGGGCTCAAGAGTAATCAGGTGGAGATTTTCCTTTTCAGAAAGGAAATGGCAGAATTGAGAAATAGAGTCAGGAAGATCCTACCTAGGCTGTGTCCAAGGTCGTCTTCAAGACTTTTTCCCAGGCACAGACCTTTCAAGTTCTCAGCTTGCAATGCCCGCCATACTACTACTGGCTTCACGTGACCTAAACCTGTAATCAGAGCTTAAAACAATATTAAATTGTAGTCCCATAAAATCTTAAACAGCAAATAAATATCCTTCACATGAGACTGCCCAAATTTCATTGAGCTAATAATTAACAAATCAAGCTACATAGCATTTCCAGCTTCTAAATACTTCCTCACACTCTTTCCCAACTTGCTAAAACCATCTGAAACTATCATTCTCAGGACAGGAGAGGCTTAGCTAACTCCCATTTGTCCCCTAACTTTCTCATCTGCCTTTCGTATCCCCTCAAGCTTTTATTTACCTTTCCAACCTATTACTCAGTGTCCCTTTTACATTACAACCATAACACAAAACAACTCATAAGTTAGTACTTTTTACTGACATAACTGTGTATACTGGAATCCCATTCCAGTTTGCTTAAACAAACAAAAGAGGTTAATGACCGACCTCACAAGTTGATGGATTTGTCCCTGTTAATTCCTTCTGGAGGAAAAAAGGAACACTTCAGGAATTGAGTCTTATACACATTGTTAAGCTCTAACTCTCGCTTAAAATCACAAAAAACATTTTCCAAAATACTTCTAGAATTGTTTGCCTAAACTGAAGATGTCTCTGATTTAGTCACAGTAATTAATTACACTATTTGTGTCAATACCTAATTGCTCTTATATCACTTCACAACATCCAAGAACTCTATCTCGCATAAATACAATACAACTTTAAAATCCCGGCCCTAGTCCATGGGATAATGATTCAACCCTACATCATAAAACTTCTCTTCCCTTTCTAATTATTCTCATTAACACTTTAGAAACCATATTATCTTTCATTTGACTATACAAGAGTACCAATATAACCAGTCATTTGATTAAAACAACAAGATTTTACATATTTGCATTTATCCAGTTTCCCATTTTTAAAAACAACTTCTTTCACAATGGTAACAGATTCTGGCAGATAACTTCCCTTTTGTCACTACCTGCTTATTTCTGATTAAAGAGATCTGCCACATCATCTCCCCCTGAGGGTGGGTTCTTTCCCATCATTTGGCAAGCTTCACTAATAAGAACTGTATCCTTAAGACCCACATCCTCCTCGAAACCTAATCTTATCCTAAAAATATCACCTTTGCTGACTTTAAAAAGCCAGGTTTGAGACCCCTACTGTTCTTTCTTTCAGTAAAAACTCAAATCCCAGTAATTATTGCCCCTCCCCCTTTCTTCCCTTCTGACACGTGAGCAAAAGTAGAACTCTTTCTTCTTATTTAAACTAAAGGGGGATGAGTAAGGAATGCAGACTGCCTCCTTACTCAAAAATGTAGAATAAGACATTGAATGGGCCATGCTTTAACCACCCTCCCCAAGACTTCTACAGATAAGGTTCTCACCCAGAACTTGGAAAACTGCAGGTTTGAACTGCAACCAATTTGCTTACAGGTGGAAATTCAGCAGGCCTTCTGAAAATCATACGAAAAGATTTTACGGAGCATTTTAAAAGTATTTTCCCTTCTTAAAGCAAAATAACCTTTAAACATTTGGATTCATTCATATTCCCAAAGTGCCATCACCAATTGGTCCATAAACCTCCAGATTAACATACATAAACATGTATCTTTAGATGATACGGGCTTGAAAATCACACTCCTATATTTTCAAAGTATTATAACAACTAAATTCTTTGTTATTATAGAATTTCTAGATATCACAAAATCCTTTAGTCAAAAAGATGTTGTAATGGGGATAACACTTAGTTTCTATACCCAATTAAGTTAGCTTTTATTACAATAACAAAGTTTACCAGGACCTTTAAAAACTTTGTCCATAGGAATCTCTCTATCCTGAAAACTTTCACAAGATTGAATATCTAAACGTCCTCAGTTCAGTTAACAACCTCAATTTCTTAATTAAGTACAATTCTTAATCTAACCTCTAGATTATGAGAGAAATTATTTTCTAACAGCATAGGTAATGCGATGTTAACCAATTTGTATATAATAACAAATTTAGAAATAAGTACACCACAAGCAATTATCATGTATTTAAAGCTTGAAACAGATTCTAATTAATTACCAATCTAGTGATCATAACTGAGTTGGATAAGCAAATCAGATCTGGTTCGTAACCACTAGTGGTAACATTCTTAATTTCTAAGGCCCAATACTCTTAGCATAGTAAAAGAAAACATTACTGTTTATAAAACCATACTTTAACAGTTCACAAGAGAACCCCAAAAGGCCTCTGCACAAATTCCTGACTTATAGCAAAAACAATTTCAATTGAACTTCCTTTTAAATAAAGACAAAACTTGAAAGTTTATAATTTCTTAGGTTACAGCAATTGTCCAGCTTCTTAACCTAATGCAACTTTAAGACCTAAACATTATTATGTGTGTAAAGTTTGAACTACTCATGTCTGTCTGGGTAAGTACATTCTAAACCAAATATGACAATTTAAAATTACCAAATTCTCATCACATCCTTTAAAAGCACCCAATTCACATATATCAAACTCAGATTAAAATTACGAAATGGTCTTCTCAAATTACACAAACTAAGAATTTTAGAAATATAATTTTAGAAGTACAAAAACAATAAATTTCAGATTGCAATTCCAGATTATCACATATAGGAATTATTGATCCTATTACTTCTGGTATTTCTATATTAATATATTAATATACATGCATAACATATATCAATACATTAATATCTTAAATACACTTTTTTTATTTAACTGTATATTCTCAATCAGGTAACAAGTTTCTTTTAGCTTCAGCTTCCACAGTCTTTCAATGTGGAGGGTGGGGGGAGGGATGTGGCCAGGAGCAACATCCCCCCCACCTAAATTTCCCCATACAAGTTTTCTCTTTCTTTCCTAATTCTTGACCCAAAGTACCTCAGACATTTCAAGTGAATAATCAATTACATACTCTCCCAGCTTTTATTATTTTTAGAATCTAACCACCCCTTAATTCAGAGCCCATTTACCAATTCAGGTGAGCAAATTTCTAAACCTCTATGCACAGAGAATCTTCCATCTCGTCTTTAAACCACCAGATATATGCTCATAAAAACTTTCTCACATGGAAAGTGTGTTCTCATGGTTAATATCAGTATTATTAATTATTCACTTGTTACAACCACATATAACAGTTCCAAATTTTATCACATATAGAAATTATTCAACTTATTATTTTGGTATCCAAAAAACTACTTCAAAGGTTAACAATTACATGAAACCAGAGAGATAATAATGTTGTGTCTAAAATATAAACAACCATCATTATTATTTCCCTTTGCAAATCAGGAAACAGGTCAAACAGAGATTAAAATACAGTTTGCAATTGGAACAAAAATGTGAAGTTACCTAGAGCAGAAGCTGGTATCCCAGTGGTGACAATTCTGGGAGGCAGAAAGTCCAAATCCATCTACCTCGCCCTTCCCCCACGACCGCAGAAGTTACTGAGCCTAGGGCAGTTTGCAGCTTCTGAGGACAGAGTGGGCAACATGCAAAGGACCTGGATGGCATTTCCAAGCTTTGCCAAAAAGGATGGGCTACGAAGGTACCCAGGGGCACAGGACTGACTGTCAGTCTGTGAATTTCTGTCCTTCTCCTCCTTTTCACCGGGTGGGGAAGGGTGATTTAAGTTTTCCCTACAGCTCTCCTGCGTTCTTCTAATCTGATCTGAGAGGAGAGGAGTTTGTTTTATCTGCTCTAACTTTTACTGCAGCCCTGAGACAGGATAACAATGGTGAAAGATCTCAATGATTGTAATTCAAGTAAACTTCACTCCTTGCTTACTCCTAAAAAATCTTTTGCACTAGAATCTAAGGGAGAAGATTCCCTCCTAACTGTGATCAGGGACAAAGACAAATGTGAGAGTCCCATAGAAAACTTTAACAGAGGTTTTAGCCAGAAGGCATTCATTGGGAGGAGGTCTTTCAGCAAGAGGAGCTCCTGGAATGAATTTACAATTTCAGGAGTTCCCTCTCCCGGAATTCAACTAACCAATTTCCAAACTTTTTAATAATTAAAACCCAGAATTTGCCAAAATTTTAACCCTTTTTCTTTCCGTTGTAGCTCTAATTTGGCCACAAATAGAACCACAAGGGAAAAAAGTCTTTGTTTCCCTAGTTGCAGCCTGGAATCTCTGGCTGCCTGTGTTACAAGTTTTTTTCTTTCTTTTTTAAAAAACAAAACATAGACATTTCACAATTTGACATAGACACACGAACAGAGACGAACTCAAAACATAACAAAAAAACACAGTGTGGATCGAATTGAAGGCTAAACAGGTCCCCTCAGAGGAAAGAAAAGTGAACCAGATTTCCTCCTTAGGGATAGGACCCCCAATCTCCCCACACCCCAGCAGGAAGAGGCTGACGTCTCAGCTCTTCCACTCTGCCCACCTTCCCCTCGTCAGGGGTGTCGTGGTAACAGAGACCAGAGTGGCTAGCCCAGAAACAGAAAATCTTACCTCTAGAGGCCTGAAAATCAGAATTCTCCGTAGGCCGAAAAGGGACAGGTCAGCAAAGAGCCCATTCTCCGAGACCATCTCCCCACATCAGAGTCCTAGGAAAAGAAATCCCCAGGAGCCGGCCCTCTGAAGTGAGAGAAGGTGGATCGGGGGCAGAGACTCCCTGTTGAGGTCCGGAATTCTATGTGTGTCTCCAGGGTGGTAACACGAAATACCGCCTGATCTCGCTGGGGCCTCCAAAATGTTATACCAGAAGCGAGTGAGACACGCCACAGAGTATAAGTTTTGAATGGAGAAGTTTATTAGCCAGCGGTCATTCAGGGAAAATTCCCATAGCAAATGACCACGTTTAAACCGAGAGGGTAGTTTATATAGACAATACAGGATTCAGTGCTTAATTATCTCTTAAAGTTTACATATGTTACTTTGCAGACTCAGCAAGCCTGTGTTATTTCACTTTTTATGACCATGATACGTTAGAGGAACCTCCTGAATAGATTGTAAATACAACATATCAGATAGTTGACAAAGTGTCTATTGGAATTACAACCCAGGATCTCTGTCTCCAACTTTTGCCATAACTCTTGAAGCTAGGAAGGCTCAAGATAAGGCAAAAGTCATATAATTCAAGATAATGTCTAGGGCCAAGGCTTCCATCCTGGTAATTAGCTTACATTCCTTGGAAATGTCTTAGGGGCCCAGGACACTCGCCAAACAGCAGGAACTAAGTCTGATTTTCTTACACAAACTGGGGTTTGCAGTTAGGGGCTGGGGGCAGGGTTTTTCTAGCAATAGCTGGCTACTCAAGTACCACATTGCCAAGCCTGCTAAAATAACATATGCAAGGTTCAAGAGATAATTAACCACTGCTCCTTGATCTAGTGTATAAATTTGACTTCTCCAACCCAAACTCTTGGTCATTTTGATTTGGGTTGAACCGGAATGACCGCCGGCTAATAAATTTTCAATTTAAAACTTATACTCTGTGGAGTGTCTCACTCGCTCACGGTATAACACTATCACTCTAAACCAGGGCTGTCCAACCTTAGGTCATCTTCGGGCTGCATTGAAATAAAATAATTATTCGAGGGACACACCCAGAATAAAAAATAGAGTACACTAATAGAAAGTGGGAGAACGCACATCATCAATGCAACAGGCAGAGGCAGGAAGCGCGAAAGCAAACACAAAACAACAAAGCGACAACACGACAGCATAAAGGTAGGTGCATACTGACTAGTCTGCATCATACAGATGGAACGCATCCCACAGAGGGATTGAAAATTCTGTGCGATATGTTCTGTCCATAATACTGCTGAAAAATACCAAATGAGATTATTTATTAGTGATGGAATTAAAAAGTCTAATACGCATTCAACGCAAGTTATTATTTTATTTTTTCACTCGTGAAAATTAAAACCCACAGGCAGGCTGCTCTAAAGTCAACATATCCTGATTTACCATGTCAACAGCCATCTTGTTCTACCAACCACAAACTGGAAACTTTTGAGTCATTTTCCACACTTTTTTGCTTCCCTGACCCCTTGTATACAGTTTAGTAACCAAGTCTTTCTTTATGATACCTTTATCCATTCCTTCACTGGTTATTCCTGTTCATATTATCTAGTTCAGATTCTCATATCTCTTCTGGATTCTTCTAATGCCTTCCTAATTCCAATTTATTTTACACTGTGTAGGAAGATTAATTTCCCTAAAATATGTTTTTTTACCATCGCACTCTCCTCATCAACTTTTTTCCTGCACACAAGATCAAGTCTAAATTCCTTGAGTAGGCATTTCAATACCCTCTACAATCTATCTCACTTCATTTTCGAATATCTCACATTATTCCCCCAATTAATCCCAGCCAGGGTTTCAAAAAAACTTGCACATTCTTGCCTCTATTCCTTTGCATATTTCCTTTTAGAACATCATTCTTTTTCTGTCCATTTATCTGAGGAATAACCATCCTTCAAATATCAGACTGAGTCCTATGCCTTCCTCCCAAAAATTTGCATTACCCATCTCAGCTGCAATGATCTCTCTCTCACTGCCTGAATTCCTACAGGACTTAACAGCATCACTTGTGTCTCACAAATCCTATACCACACCTTTTATAGCAGTTTCAGGTATAGATATCATAAGCTACATTAATATAGGCACAATATCCAAAACAAGAGAAGTGACAAGCTACTACTCTGCACTAGTCACACCTGGAAGAATGTACTCTGTTTTGGCCATTCCATTTGTAAAGGCAATCAGTGAGTGGGAAGATCTTCCCCACCCATTTGAGTGAGCTTCAGGGGCGGGGCTCTCAGGGTCCTGGGTGGAGGGGCTAGGACTGCAGCCTTTGGAAGCCTGTGGTGGGATGGGCTTGCTGAAGGGTTGGAGCAGAGCTAAGAGGCAGTTGGGGAGGCAGTTGGTGAGAACAGTTTAGAGCTGAAGGAGAGAGGAAGCAGTCAGCTAGCTGGAACACAGCTTGGAGATTGCAGTAGCAACTTCGGCAGGTGCTACAAAAAGGCAGGACTGACCCTTGTGGAGACTGGAGAGTGCTGAGCAGGCGCTTGAGGCCAGCAGGTTGTCTTCTTGCTGGATGGCCCTGGCATTGGGGTGGGGGGGTGGGAGGGGGCGGTGAAGCACCAGCATGGCTTGGCTGGCTGCCATAATGTTTTTCTGTGGCCTCCTCGTCATTATTGTGAAATGGGCATACTGGTTTTGCAAGATTCTTGCCAGGATGTCGAATTGGGGACACTAGTCCGTGGGTCTGCTACTTTTGAGTTTCAACAAATGCTTTAACTCCTCTCCCTTCTACTTAAAGAATTCCTTATATCCTGCGATTCTGGACCATTCAGGCATATTCATGGTTATCTTTGAAGTCATGAATATGGCCTTACTGATATACCATTCTAGGAAGAGCAGTGAAGGTGGGCCCAGAGGATGGCAACTAGGATGAGGAAGGAATCAGAAAGCATCCTGAGTTTTAGAACTAGGGATGTTTAGGTAGCAAAAGAGAAAATGTAGGGAGGACTCGACTGCTGCTTTCAGTTATCTGAAAAGCTGTTCTATGGAAGAGGGAGAGATACTTGTTTTTCTTGGTCTTGGGACTGAACTAGGAGCAATAAGTGGAAGTTGAAGGGGGGCAGATTTCAGTTCAATTTAATGAAAAATTCCTAACAACTACAGCTATCTAAGACTGAACTGACTCCTTTAGGAAGTAGGTCTTCCACTTGTAAAGGGACAAGGTAAAGGTTTTGTAGAGTGACCTTTCAGGTCTTTTCAATTCTGAGCATCTATCATTATTATCTTCTCATAAATTTAGTACCCAGTGACAACTGGCACAATACCTTACACACAGCAGGCACTCAATAAATATTTGATTACTTAACTGAGCTGTGTGAATTCTTTATTTCACCTTAACCACTTGACATTTCACATCTGAATTTCTATGTTTCATGGTAAGTATAAAAGGATCTAACTGATTTTGTCCAACTTTGGAACCCTCAAGCTGAATTTACAAATCAGTGTGGCAGAGTGAAAAGATCATTGGACTTAAAGTCAGAAGCACTAGATTTAATTCTTGGCTCCTTGGGGAAAAGTCATTTTATCACTAGATGCCTCAGTTTTCTCATCTGTAAAATGGCTAAAAAATTATCTTGCTCATAGGGTTGCTGTGCAGGTGCTCAGTAATGTCACCTGTAATCCTCAAACAGAACAGCCACCAGCAAGAGTCTTCAAAGGGCCTATATTTTGTCATACTAGTTCTATGTTCCTGAAGGGAAAGATCTATGACCTTCTTTACTTATCCCCTCAAAGGACTCAAAGTAACAAACCAAAGTGACTGCTAGCAAACATCTGAATGTAATTTCTTCAGGGAGTTCACATGGAGCCAGAGGCAGACTCGATTCCTGCAGACCTTTTTCAATTCTGTGTCTTGACCATAAGGGCCAAGCCTCTAAAGTGCATCATAACCGGAAGAGGTATACCTTGATTAGTGTATCAGTTACCAACTTTCTCCTTCTGTGTTAATATATTTACCTGGTAGTCCTGGGAATTTCTGGCTTGAGGGTTCAATCCACTTGGTCTTGTCAAGTCTACAAGTAGTTCAGCTACATTAGCAATATCTATTTCAGCTAAAGGAGGAGATGCAGGCACATTAAGCAGTGTTTTCAGAGTTGGGAAAAAAAAGTGTCTTCAAAGCACTCCTGATTAGTCCTGTTATAAAAAGTTATGAGACATTACTAAATATTATGAAATTCGAGTTTTTAATAATAGAAAACCAAATGAAATGAACAAATATTACCTATAAAGTTCACTCAAGTAATGTATAGATTAGTCTGACATTATCTAAACATCTTGGGTAGGGTCATTTTATCTGAGCCCACCACCCCTCAATAAAAATGAACAGCTTAGTTGAAATTGGTAGGGTGTTATGGACTACACAAAATGGAACGGTGCAGTACAATGAGTAGTACAAAGTTTGGAACCTTTAGTTGGATCTCAGCTCTATAATTTACTGCCTGAGTAACTTCAGGTAAGCTCTTAACCTCTCTGAGACTATTTTCTCATCTGTAAAGTGAACATTTTGGATTAATCTCCAATGTCATTTTTTTTTCCTTTTTAGAAATTTATTTAGTATTTTATTTTTCCCCAGTTACATATAAAAACACTTTTTAACGTTCATTTTTAAAACTTTGAATTCCAAATTTTCTCCCTTCCTCCCTCTCCACCCCCCTCATTGAGAAGGCAAACAATTCAATATAGTTATACATGCATAGTTATGCCAAACAGTTCCATAATAGTCATGTTGTGAAAGAAACATAAAAAAACTCAAGAAAAATAAAGTAAAAAAAAAAGTATGCTTCAATCTGCATTCAGACACCATCTGTTCTTTCTTTTGGGGTAGATAGCATTTTTCATCATAAGCCCTTCAGAGTTGTCTTGGATCATTGTATTGCTGAGAATAGCTAAGTCATTCACAGCTGATTACCCTACAATATTGCTGTTACTTTATACACAATCCATTTCACTTTGCATCAGCTCATATAAGTCTTTCCAGGTTTCTCTGAGAGCATCCTGTAGTACAGCAGAATCTGAAAGTAATTCCTTTTTTTCCTTTTTATTAATTACAATGTCATTTTTCAAATCCAAATCTTATTGCTCATAAATCTTACATAAATATGTTTTGAATTTAACTATCTTCAATGAAGGCAGAAAAACTAAATGAGAAATTGCTCCCAAAAGTTACAAAAATATTTTTCTAACAAACTAGTAGAAAGAATTAAAAAAGGAAAAAAACAATTATGATCATGTTTGTCATTAATGTAGATGGCAACTACTTATACAAAATAATAGTCACTGAAATATTTTTTGAATTCCTTCTCTCATAAACATGGTTTTTCTGGTGTGTTTTTTTGATCAGGTCTCCCTCTCCTAGACAAGCAGGAACTGCAGAAGGTGCTAATGGATCCACTGCTATTACCCTAGGAGGTTCTGACCTAATCCATTTCCAAACTAGGCCAATTTGCCCCTCTTTAGGAATAATAGCACTTAACTCCTAAGTGGTTGTCAGAGTAAAACATGGTCATATGTGTAAATTGTAAATATATATTAGCTATTATTATTTAAATAATGAATCTAATGATTTTGGTATATAAAGAGGAGGTGTTTTGTTTTTAAAAGAGCCTATAAGTCACCTTTCTGCTCTGCCAAAATAAGTGCTTATTAATAATCAACAAACAAATAAGCAAAATGGGGCAGCTAGGTGGTACAGTGAGTAGAGCACCGGCCCTGGAATCAGGAGGACCTAAGTTCAAATCTGGCCTAAGATGCTTGACGCACTTGCTAGCTGTGTCACGTTGAGCAAGTCACTTAACCCCAATTGCCCTGCCTTACCCCCCCCCCCAAAATAATAAGCAAAATATTTTCTACTTCCTTCAGGAGACTGAGATGGCAAAGATGTCCTCTAGTTCTGTAAATAGCTTGGGAAAGCCTCCTTGGTCCCTGCTATCTCTCGTCGAGAATACCCTTAATTCATGTACAGATGATTCAAACATTTTGATTGATGTTCTCCCTGAATTTTTCCCCCATATCTTTGCTACCATCCCCTCTTTCAGGTACTTTTCACACTGATCCTTTGACGCCCTCAAAATTGTTGCTCCAACAAAGATCTCTTCTCCTTGGTCTAATCTAGCTACTTTTCCCATCTTTGTTCTCTTTAATGCCATATCTACCTCCCTTATAAAAACATCTTTGACCATGATGTTGGGGTTCAAGTGTGCTGGTTCCATGATGGAGAATATGATTTGATATAATACTTTTTATAAATATTTTTCTTTTTTTAGTATGTTTTCTACCTTCCATCTTTTTTTGTCCTTAAATGCCTTGGGATAACTTTGTTTGACTATTCTCACCAAGCTTTCCTTAAATGGGTTTTAGCAAAATGTTAAACAGGAAAAATTAATATCTAGGAAAAATTCAAATTCTTACTGAGCTATTTTAAGACTTCAGACTTAAAATTCCTAACTTATTTCATTTAGTGATAATTTTTATTGGGAGCATATATTTAATTTTATAAGGGAAATGAAGACTTATTTCACAGAAATTGACTAAAGGAGCCTCTGCTGAAATGTACTTATGCTATAAAGTTAGTAATAATTAAGTGCTTGTAGTATCCTCTTTCTTTTCCCTCATCTTGCTCACAATTCAAATGATGAATTAAATCACTTTTTCAATTACATTTTAATATATTAATTTGATTTAAATACCTGTTTGCATAAGCAAATATAGGGAAGAACACCTCTAGACAATGTCGCAGTGGAACATCCTCTTCAGTCACAGGATTGTACCACAACAAGACAAGAGGAGAAAGAAGCCTGCTACTACCTAATCATCCAGAGAACATCAGTTTGGCAAGTCCTTCTGCAGCAGCTGTGTGGAGCTCAGAAATCTGAAACAAATTTGGATAATAACAGAAATGATATTTTTGAAATTATTTCTTACTTCTAAAATAGACAAGGAGTCATCTCTGACACTGTTACTGTCTAAAGATAATTCTCAATATCCACCTACCTACACAGTTCTTTAAAAGAACGTGCTATGGGAAATGAAGTGTAAAAAAGGGCACAAAGATAAATTTTGCTCATTTCATAATTTAACCTTGGATCAGCTGTGCATAAACTGGGATTTCCAGAGTCAGAGTTTACAAAGTGTTTTCTTCATACCACTACTATGAAGAACATCAGTATTCCTATTTTTAAAATGAAGAAATTGTTTCCAAACTTTGCAATAGCGTTTTGGCAGCTCAAATAGGTCAAAGTCATTTGGAAAATGAATTCATACATGAATATCTATCCAAGCTATACTGACAAAGACAATACTTATAGGTGTATAAATTATGAAAAATTGTGGAATGACTATATGTCTCCTAAGAATTTTCAGTTTCCTACTTTAGAATACAACTGAATTCTAGATCCTAGATTCTTTTGAGTTGAAACTGATGTCAGAAACCACCTAGTATAGCTCAAACCATTTTTAGTATAGGAAGTCTTTGGTGCTTTAGTCTTTAGATTTTGTAAATCTCTGCAATCTAACTTGTGCACTAATGAGTTTTTCTTTTCAGTGTCATGAAGCTGCTTTTTCACTGGAGAAGCTGGGGGTTTTTTTAGTCTTAGCACAGAAGAGATAAAACCACTAAACTAGCAGGCCTTCTAGCAAGGTTTGACAGACAAGGGGTTTAGGCAGCATGTGGTTATAGGGCAAAGAGTGCTGGATTTGGATAAAGAGACGGTGGTTATTGATTATGGTACCTACTCTTTGACTTTGGGCAACTTCTTTGGGCCTTCCTTTCCTCATCTATAAAATGAAGGGGTTGGACTAGGTGACTTGTGTTACCTTCAACCTCTAAATCTGTGATTCTATGAGTGAGTCTTCAGCTTGTCTTAATAATCCTCCTTGTCAATCAACCAAATCAAAAAACATTTATTAAGTGTTCACCACATGCCAGGCACTGTGCTACATGAGAGAGGATTCAAAGAAAAAAAGTCAAACAGTCTGTATCTCAAAAATCTAACATTCTTGAGGGAGACACGGACTTGCAGAAGAATATGAGAACATATACGAGATAAATGCAAGTTAGTTTAGGGAAAAGGTTAGAAGTACAGGGGATTAAGAAAGGCTTCATGTAGAGGGTGGGGCTTGAGGTATAAGTCTTTTTTTGAGGGGGGAAGGCAGGGAAATTGGGGTAAGTGACTTGCCCAAGGTCACACAGCTAGTACATGTGTCAAGTGTCTGACGGATTTCAACTCAGGTCCTCCTGACTCCAGGGCCGGTGCTCTACTCACTGCGCCACTTAGCTGCCAAAGGTATAAGTCTTTAAAGAGGAGTTGAAGTAAAGAGCTAGAGGAAATGAAAGATGGTCAAGTTCAGTCACTGCATTGTGCAGAATGGGGTCAATGACATGTCCTGAGTCTCGGCTGGTCACAGTGTCAGAGGTGACATTTAAATCCAGGCCTTTCTACTACACCATGTTGTTTTCTTATAATATCCTTTGGGCAAGATCAAACAGTCTCCACTAATCAGTTCTACAGCCTTTATTGCTTCCCTGAAAAGAGGGTTGGAAAATGTAGCTAAAGTTAACTGAGGCTCTGGCCTGCCTGGACTTCACCAGGGCTATGCCGAGTACTCAGGAAGAGCTTACAGTGGAAAGTATTCAAACCCATTTCCCCCCTTAGTTCAAAAAAATTTAATTTTTTCAGTCTGTAGTGTTCACTGTTATATTAGCTATGGAAATTATTTTGTGTTTATTCTGTACATATTTATTCTCTATATACTATTTTTGCCCAATCAATAAGCACCTTGAGTTTAGGAATGGTTTCATTTTTATTTTTTTCATTTCCCAGTACCTAACATAGTATCTTGCATGTAGGAGGTTTTAAATAAATGCTTGCTAAATTAATAAATGACCGTACAATATAATCCTTTGGAAGAGATATTACCAAATCAATCTGAATTTTGTTGAAATTCCTCTTGGAAGAAAAGAAGAACAAAATGTTTCACCTTCTGTATTTACTAGTATGAAGTCATTAATGTGAATAAGCTGTGCAATCTCTTTACTAGGTTTGAGGGAGATCTAAGACCATCTAACATAATTGCTGTCCTTCAAAAGCTTTTAATTCTTCTGGGGGAGATGACACCAATGCACACATGCCCTAAACAATTTATGAACAATGAGGTGATCAGAAATGTTTCCAAAGCAACTTAAATACCTAAGAATATGGAAGAAACACTGGGAGTGTCCCCAAATTGTCAAGTTACATTAATGGAAAGCAAGAGAAAGAGAAATAAAGAAATCCCTAAGTAGCCTTCATTCCTCTGAAAATAAGAGCACAAAAATATTAGGGGGAAATATCAATATTTGGTTTAAAAGATACCCTACAATGCAGGAAATATACGTGATACTCAGAGTCCACATATAAATGTAAAAAAAATAACAATACTTTCTAAGGATGTTTCATAACAGGCTGACAATTGTTCCGTACCTCACTGTCTAAAAAAACAGCCAGAAGCTTCAGGATGTTCTTAGGGAGGCAGTCTCTTCTCCCACAGCTTTTATTTTTATCCCGTGGTCAGGATCACAGCCTTTAGTTATCTCGGCTTCTCTACTCTCAAGGTCCTTGACTTTTTTGGATTTAAATGGCTCAGTCCCAAACAACAATAGGTGGTCAAAAACTGCCTTGAGAGCACTTATTTTTATCGTGACATCATCCATTGCAAAACCTAAGTCAAAGCAAAGGAAGAGGAATGTACTTCTGTCAAATAACTCTGATGATGTTTTAATTTGCACTTCAACAGAAGAAGTTTATTGGGGTATCTCAAAATAGAGAATGGATGCATCCTGAAAATTCAATTCGAACAAATTCTGACTAAGCAATTGTGTGCATACAATATACCAGGTGATGAGGTTTTTTTTTTAAACCACATCTGCAGTTTCATCCATATAGAGAACTCAAGGTGAGGAGAAACTTGGCAGGAGGGTCAGCCAGGATAGGGCTAGTAGTAATGGAGCACACAAACATACAAGTAATTATGATACAACAGAGGGTGCAATTGGGGCAAAGACAAGAAGAAAATAATGCGCTCTATGAAAACTTGAGGAGAGAGAGATAACCGGAGGGAAGGGAGGCACAGAGAAAGGAGGAGAATTAGGGAAGTCTTCACAGAGCAGGTGGCATTTAAGAGGCTTTGAAGAAACAGAAGGCTTTGACAAGTAGAGATAAGCAGACATTCCAGGAAAAGGAAAAGGACTGTACTAAAGAATGGAATTAATAAATAGTGTGGAAAATATTATACTATTTTATATCATTTTTAATTTCAACCAGACCCAGAGCCTGAATTAATGAGTAACTGGAAGAAGATCCAGGACCTGGGCTTCTTTGTTCTCTAAAAGTTTGCTCAGGAAATACCCTTACCTCTGTCAACAAGGCCTTATCAGACTGACCTAAGGACATACTTTCCCCGGTTAGCCATTGAAGGATGAGACCCTAACCCCAAGAGAGAATCTTAACTGACCTTTGTCAACATTCTTTACAACCCTATTTAAGGAAAATCCTCTTCTTGTATCATGGTTAAACATACATGGGGGTCATAAAAATGAGGTAACATAGGCTTGCTGGGTCTGCTAAAATAACATATATAAGTTTTCTAATTGCTTTGTTCAGACAGCCAGAGCTTATGCTCTGACTCCTTGCATATACAAGTAAGCTAGCTTAGCTATGCTTTAAGGGAAAATAATAAACAACCTGGATTTTTCTATCACCTAGCTCTGCTGTTTCCTTCAACCAAACTTTCAGGTTTAACAGTTATGGTGCCATGAACTTCAGATGGAAATGATGGAAACGGGACAATGCAGCCCAACCTTGCCAATGCTTTGGGTGCCATAGGATTAATTTTTCCTGGAATTTTGGCCTTGACAAGGTGGGTGTAAGTTGTCTCTCTTCCCAGCTTCCAAAAAGGACTACTACAAAACTGGTTGAAGTCTGAAAATTCCCTTTAAGCTAGCTCTGGGGGCAGGGATCAAATCTGTGGTAAAACACAGATTTGCAGTCAAACACACATGGATCCTCTGGAAACACTGATTGATCCAGAATATTAGCTGTGGATCAATCAAAAACTAGAATTAGAAGTACAACCATTCCTCCACTCCCTCCACCCTATTCCTCACCCCCTCCCTCCCTTCCTTTCCTTGGAGGCCCGGATCCAGGGGAGAAAAACTACACTTTGCTGTTACCCCCTCCCCCTCTGCCTCCCAGTAAAGGCTGTGATCCAGAGGGAGGTAACTCTGTTCTGCTACCGTTGCCTTCTCTCTTCCTTCCCTCCCCCTTTCTCCCTTTCCCTTACGGGCTCTGTTTTTGCCTTCTGCCCTATTCCTGCTTCCTTCCCTTAAAGGCTCTACTATGGGGAGGATAAATGCGTTTTATCCTTACTCCTAGCCTTCCCTTACCTGCCCTAGTCCTCCTCCATCTCCCCTTTCCGCCTTCCTAGGGGATAGGATATGGAGAGTCAGAAAAATCAGGAACACCAAGGCTTCCCCAAAGATCATAGGGGTGCTAGTAGCCAACTCACGAAAGCTTCTGATTCTCTGTTGTTTAAACTCTGAGCTCAGTCTGTATTTGTTCTGTATTTGTTTTGTTAATTGTCTGTTAAGTGTCTGTGTGAGAGTGTGTGCTGTGAAATGTCTAGACTTCGGTAAAATCTGAAACACAGGTAGCCAGAGAATTCTAAGGCTGCAGTTAGGGAAACAAAGACTCTTTTCTCTGTGGTTCCTTGTCTGGGAAGCTTGGAATTACAACGGAAATAGGGCTAAAACATTTTAGCATATTATGGGATTGATTATTCATTAAAAGTTTGGAAACTGGTTAGTTGGATTTTGGGAGAGAACTCCTGAGATTGTAAAGTCACTCCAGGAGCACACTCTTGCTGAAACACCTCCTCCCAATGCTGATCACTTATCATTCCCCACTCCCTCCCCAAAGTTAAGGGGGAATCTTTTCCCTTAGATTTAAGTGCAAAAAGTTTTTAAGGAGTGAGCAAAAGGTGAAGTTTACTTGAGTTACAATCATTGAGATCTTTCACCATTGTTGTCTTGTCTCTGACTGAGCCAAGGTGGCAGTAAACGTTAGAGCAGCTAAAACAAACTCCTCTCTTCCCAGATCAGATTAGGAGAAGAGAATGCAGGAGAACTGTAGGGAAAACTTAAATCACCCTTCCCCACCTGGCAAAAGGAGGAGAAGGACAGACATTCACAGACTGACAGTATCCTGACAGTCCTGTGCCCCCTGGGTACCTTTGTAGCCCATCCTTTTGGCAAAGCTTGGAAATGTCACCGAGGTCCTATGCATTCTGCCCACTCTGTCCCCAGCAGCTGCAAACTGCCCTAGGCTCAGTAACTTCTGCAGTTGTGAGGTAAGGGCGAGATAGATGGATTTGGACTTTCTGACTCCCAGAATTGTCACCACTGGGATACTAGCTTCTGCTCTAGGTAACTTCACACTTCTTTGTTCCAATTGCAAAACTGTATTTTAATCTCTGTTTGACCTGTTTCCTGATTTGTAAAGGAAAAATAATAATGATGGTTGTTATGGGATCAAAACGTAATGATTGTAAAATGCTTAACGTAAAGTCTGGTATATGTTAGATACAATATTATTATTATCTCTCTTTAAATTAATGTAATTGTTAATTTGAAGTGGTATTTAAATACCAAAAGTAATAAGTTGAATAATTTCTATATGTGGTAATCTGGAATTACAATTGATGTCATCTGAAAATTATTGTTTCTGTATTTCTAAAATTGCTTTGTATTTCTAAAATTCTCTTAGATTGTGAAATTTGAGAAGACCATTGTGTGGTAAGAAATGATATTATAGTAATTTTAATCTGATTTTGATATATGTGAATTGGGTTTTTAAAGGGATGTGATAAAATTTGGAACTATTATATGTGGTTATAACAAGAAATAATTAATAATACTGATATTTAACCATGAGAACAGACTTTCTATGTGAAAAAGTTTTCTATTATGAGAATATATCTGGTGATTTAAAGTTATAGTTTCAAATAATGATATGAAAGATTCTCTGTGCATGGAGATTCAGAAATGCGTTTACCTAAATTGATAAATGGGCTGTTTCAAGTTTTAAAAAGCATAATTATGTTTAGGGCATTGTTACATTTCTAAATTGTGTAATTTGACAAACAGATGTATCAGCAATATTGAAAAAATGTGGTTTTATAGGCAATAATCTTTTCTAAGTATTGGGCCTTAGAAATTAAAATGTTACCACTAGTGGTTATGAATCCATATTTGATTTGCTTATCCAACTCAGTTATGATCACTTGATTGGTAATTAATTAGATTCTGTTTCAAGTTTTAAATACATGATAACTGCTTGTGGTGTACTTATATTTCTAAATTTGTTATATTATGCAACTTGGTTAACATTGCATTACCTATATTGATAGAGAAAAATAATTCCTCTTATAATCCAGATGTTCTTAGATTAAGAACTGTGCCTAATTAAGAAATTGAGGTTATTAATTGAATCAAGGACTTTTGAAACCATCTAGCTATGAATTCTTATCCATATTGTATAAAGTTTCTGTGTAGAGGAATTCTTATGGAGAAAGTTTTTAAAGTCCTGGTAAACTTTATTATTGTGATAAGGTTAATTTAATTGGGTATGTAATTTATAGAAACTAAGTGTCCTCCACATTACAACACCTTTTTGACTAAGGAACTTTGTAATATCTAGGAATTCTGTGCAATATTTGAGAATGAGAACATTTGGTACCAACTTAGTTAATGAATTCCAGTGTTTAAGGGTTAATTTGCTTTAAGGAAAAAGGAGATGTCTATCATTTTAAAACCTTCCAAATAATTGTCTTCAGAAAAGTTTAGTGAGTATTCCTTTTAACAACAGGATAAATTTTAAACTGTTTTTAAAAAGGGAAATAATTCTAGAAATGTTTTGAAAAATGGTTTTGTGATTTTAAGCAAAAGTTAGAGCTTATCAATGTGTATGAGACTTAATTCCTAAAGTGTCCCTTTCCTCTATAATGAGTAAACAGGGACATCAACCTGTGAGGATGGTCATTACCCTCTTTTCTTTGTTTAAGCTGGAATGGATTCCAGTACAGACAGTTGTGTCAGTAAAAAGTATTAACTTATGAGCTATTTTGTCTTATGGTTGAAACGTAAAGGAAGACTGAATAATGGGTTTGAAAGATTTGGAAAGGTAAATAAAGGTTTGATTGGAAATAGGAAAGGCAGATAAGAAAGTTTGGGGACAAATGGGAGTTAGCTAAGCCTCTCCCGTCCCAAGAGAATACTAGTTTCAGATGGTTTAAGTAAGTTGAGAAAGAGTGTGAGAAAATACTTTAAAGGACAGAAAAGTTATATACCTTGATTTGATAATTATTAGCTCAATGAAATTTGGGACAGTCCTATCTGAAGGATATTTATTTGCTATTTAAGATTATATGGGACTACAATTTAATATTGTTTTAAGCTCTGATTACAGGAATAGGTCACATGAAGCCAGTAGTAGAATGGCAGGCATTACAGCCTGAGAACTTTAAAGGTGGATGTCTGTGCCTGGGAAAAAGTTTTGAAGACAACCTTGGACACAGTCTAGGTAGGATCTTCCTGACTCTATTTCCCAATTCTGCTATTTCCTTTCTTAAAAGGAAAAATCCCCACCTGATTACTCCTAATCCCTGCTTTCAGCATCTAATGGCTATATGATTGGCTAACAGATATGACTCATGCCTGGAATCAAATAGAGCTAAGGAAGTTCTTTCCTTCAGTTAAGATATATGACATTGTCCCTCTTTTCTTTCATAGCAAATTTACATTATCAAGAAGTTTTGTAAGCACTATGCTAAATCTGTTAGGTAATAGATGAATATTGAAATATCTCTGAGTTATTATAATAGGATGCAGGAATGAATATCTTACAATTTTAACCTATGTTCATGGCCAAATAAAACATTGAAATAATATAGAGATAACATCCTCCAAAAGGAGGAAATGATTACACAAAGTAATAAGGCAAAGATGAAATGATTAGACAAAGTAATAAGACAAAGATGTAATGTGATAAATGTCTAATAAAAAAGAAAGGGGGATAGCAAATTTTGAGAAAAAGCCATAGGATCAGATCGATTCCCCTAAGAATTACATACAGATATGTATGATTGGCTCCAAAATTTATCAGTCCTGGAAGTTCAAGCTAATAAGTGTGTTTTAGTAATAACATCTTAAATTTGGATGTTAGCAAAAAAAAATTGTATAAGATAGTAGTACAAGTGAAATTATATCTCCTTTATAAAGTATCTGTCTGATAATTTTAAAGGAAGATGAGTTCAATTTATGGTTGGACCTTCATATTTTAAAGGATTCTTATACCAGGTACAAAATTTAGGTAAGGTTAGAAACAGTAGATGATGTACGAACTGAAATACTCTGAAGTTTAAAAAAGGAGAGCCAAATTTAAGTGATTGTACTAAGTTATATTAAGTAAGAATTGTCTGAGAATTTCTAGATCTGAACTAGAGAAGCAGAACTCTCTTTTACTGTCTTGGGACCAGATAACTACAATCAGGCATCTGAAAAAAAAAGGCTGCTTTAGAGGCACATTGGAAATATGTAACTGGAATTTAAAGTTACTTTGCATACAAATTGTGCAATTAATTGCTGGAATTAAATCAGAAACATTTTAAGCTTTGTTAAGAATGGCTTGTGGGTTATCAAAGAGACATGGCATGACTAAAAGTTTATGATGTTATATGTACTGTGTTACTGGGATACAAGGAATTTAATGTTAGTCAACATTGTTAATAATGATTGCATTACTTTGTATGGTTCATGTTTTAGTTTTCTTGGTTATCTAATATGTAAATGTAAAACATGTGACACGTAAATTTCCCCCTTTCAATACCAGTCTATTGTGAATCATCTAAGTGGTTTGGTCTGTACCTGACTAAATGTAATTGTGCAGTTTTGTGAATTATGAGAAGAATTTTATTTTAATTATTTAAACTCAGCCCTGTGTGGCTGGGATTGTATTTGTTTGAACTTAACCCTGCATGGCTGGGACCTACGTTGTGCTGTTTTTCTCTCAATTATCAAATCATATGTGTTCTGGGAGCTCCTGTCAGATCTGACTACTTCTACAGCTGCCAACTTGTGGATATGGACTCCTTCCTTGATCCTTCTGTCACATCTGAGGACTGCCCCTACTCCCGAGTGGACTTCTGAGGCCATAGGAGACTTTGCCCTCCAGTTTCAAAGAACCTGAAGGAGACAGCATCAGACGCAGGCAGCCCCTCCCGAGGCTCTGGACCAGAACCTGTACGAAGGACAGCTCCCTTTCTGAATTCCTTGCATTCCCAAGACTGTTTACCTGTACTTTTGGTGTCTTTGGCTTATTTTACTTAGTTGCTCTGTTTTTCCCATTATGCTCCCTACCCTGATGCACCTTGCAACTTACTCCCTCTGCTTGTTTACAATTAGTTTACAGTTACTGCCCATCTCTGGGGATGTCCAACCACAGAAAGAAAAAAAAAACCTGAATCTATCTAGATAAGGATTTTTAGAACTTCACCCCTGAGGAAGATAGAGGTTTTTCCATACCTTAATTGGTCTTCAGGTGAAACTTCCAGTTTGCCTTTGACCAAAAGAAGGAAATGTGGAAAATATTATACTATTTTATATCATTTTTAATTTCGACCAGACCCAGAGCCTGAATTAATGAGTAACTGGAAGAAGATCCAGGACCTGGGCTTCTTTGTTCTCTAAACTTTGCTCAGGAAATACACCTACCTCTGTCAACAAGGCCAGATCAGACTGACCTTTGTCAACATTCTTTACAACCCTATTCCATTAAGGAAAATCCTCTCCTTGTATCATGGTTAAACATATGTGGGGGTCATAAAAAATGAGGTAACACAGGCTTGCTCGGTCTGCTAAAATAACGTATAGAAGTTTTCTCATTTCTTTGTTCAGACAGCCAGAGCTTATGCTCTGACTCCTTGTGCATACAAGTAAGCTAGCTTAGCTATGCTTTAATGGAAAATAATAAACAACATGGATTTTTCTATCACCTAGCTCTGTTGTTTCCTTCAACCAAACTTTCAGGTTTAACATAGGAGAACATCATCAGGGAATAGCTACAACTTCAGTTTGGCTAGACTATAGAGTACCTGAAGACAATGAATATGAAATCAAGCTGAAAAGTGTAAGATGGAACCAAATTACAGAAAGTCTTGAATATGCCAAGCTAAGGAGTTTGCATTAAATAATATGTACTGAAAGTTTCTAAGTAGGGAATCAATATGGTCAGCCCTGAGCATTAAAGATAATCATGAAAGAACTGTGGCAGTTGTGTAAAGGATGGATTGAAGAGGAGAGAGATAGTAGTCGGGAAAGTATAACAGTTAAAAAGTGATGATTATATGATCCAGGGTGCAAGCAGCTGGAGCAGAGAAATAAGAGGCAAAAGTTATTTTGGAGGTAGAATCAACAGTACTTGGCAAATGACTGGGTAGGGTACTGAGGGATGAGGAAGTGATGAGGGCACAATCTCCGGGAACCCCCTTGAACCTGGAGTACAGTCTCTGGGAGATTGAACTCTCCTTGAGTCTTCCAACTAGATCTGGCCTTCCCCTAAGGCCATGGGCCTTGCATTATCATTGGGCCCAAGTCTCTGCCTAGCCTAGCCCTCTATTGTCCAGCTGTTTCCCCATACTTAATCCTGATCAAAATATCTATGCCCTAGCTCTGTCACCCTAGCCCTCTATTGTCTGTCATCTCCATGTAGCCTTCAGCTATTTCCCACCCTGGAGTCTGACCTCATCTCAGTCCCATCAAGCTCCTCCTTAGACTCCTCCTCAAGATCCTCCCTAAACCCCTCCTCTAATTACCCCAGGTCACCCCTCAATCCCTCCCACAATCTTTGTGTATATAATCTCCATCTTACCTCCATCAAGGCGCTCAGATTCAATCTGGCTCAGTAGATTGAATCTGGCCTGCTTGTGGAAACAGGCGCCACAAAGGGTGGGATTTCTTAAGACAAGCCATTATGGTGAATCCCTAATAAACTTTGTCTTTTCCCTTGGCTGAGAAGGCTTGAGTCGAATTCTTTCGGCAGGATCCAGCGTGTCGGTATTTTGGGGTCACGAGCACCCCTAGAAACCTATGTTTCCCTTACCTATCATCATTTTGCTTAAACCTCTTCAGAAGAATGAAACATCATGATATCAAGAATCAGAGCATTAGATGATCGATAGGATAGCAATATGATTGATATATTTCAAGAAGCTAGAAGAGAGGTAAACTTGGGAAAAGAAGCCCAATTCCCTTTTGAACATGCTGAGTTTGAGGAGTTAGTAGGACACAGAGGCAGAGATATCCAATAATCAGGACAGAATCAGAGAAGAAAAGGACTTCTTAGCTACTATCTATGAGTACCTCACCATAATATTCTCTATCACATCCTGAACAAGTGGTTACCCAGCTTGAAAAATGCAAGGGAAGGAAGCCTTCTGTCTCTTAAGGCAATCCGTTCAACTTCTTCATATTTCTAATTACTGGGAAATTTTTATTACAACAAATCTAAATCAGTCTCTATATCTTCTACTCACTACTTGAGGGCTTGGCCCTCTGAGGTCAAGCAGAAAAAGTCTAGTCCTTCTTCTATATGACAGTCCTCCAAATATTTAAAGATAGCAAATGTTCTACGTCCACCTATGTCTCCTCTTCCAGGACAAACATTTGAAATTTCTTCTGGTGCTCTTTGTAATAGCATGAGAAGAAAAAAGAGGTAAGTCTGTCATGTACTGAAAGCAAAGGATCAGAGGACAACAGCCAAGTACCATACTACTACCCAGAGAATATTAATAGACTTAGAGAAGCAGGACATAAGTGCATTGAAATGCACAAGATGAGAAAAGTCAGGAATACCCATATCAATGACATCACGGATCCAGTGGATTATTGAAGTACTATAGACGACTATCTATCAGGAACATGAGAAGTATTAACAGAAAAATTAAAGCTACCTGTTAAGAGCCACTGACAATAAAAACTAAGAAATATCATTTATAAAATGACCAAAAAACAAAATAGGATACCACAGCTCACTTTACATGAATCTGATTTGTGCAGATCTTTAAGAACATACATCCTGTGTAACTTTCTGAAGGCAAGAATTGTAAAAGATCAACCATATCCTAGCGCATACAATTGTGATAATATATCTAGCTCTAAATTCCAAAAACAGTGCAACTTCAATAACTGGACTTCTTTAACTTCCCTCATTCCTACTTGGCCAGCAACTGTTCTAGATAATGGAAATAGCATCAAAGTGAAACAATAATCATCTAACAAAAGTGGATATAGATTTGTGAAATCAATTCTGGTTACCACAATCTGAGAAAGACAGTGGGTCTGGTTATAAAACCTAAAGGAAACACAGATTTCCTCATTCTACTGAAAGCCCTGAAACTATCGGGGGCGGGGGGCACACGGGGAAGGCAAGAGCTTCACATGAACAGAAACCAAACTAAAGAATATGTACTTAGTATGATTATGATAGATACACATTTGCATCCCAAAAGAGCAGAAATGAAATCCTGTCAAAAATTAAATTTTACCTGCAATAACAGTGCAAAATGTTCACTGGCAAAATCTTGGTTCTGCAGACCACAAAAACCTAAGCATAAAACAGCCATATTTCTCACTTCAGGATAAATACTTGTTATTCCAGGAAGAATCTAAAACAAAGCATTAGAAATTGAAACAACTGAGATGAATATGATGAATCTTCAGCATATAATAATCACTTGAAAACATGTATAAGATTATAATTCAATATAAATTCATTAACACATTAAAACAATAATCAAACTGGCCTAAATTGGCTCCTTTATAAAATAATATTTTTCTTTAGGCACTATGATACTGAGCAGTCTATAGGCTTCACCAGATTGCCAAAAGGGTCCACGATACAAGAAAGGTTAAGACCCCTGTTTTATAGGTGTGATCATTTCATAAATAGGTAACAAACCCCCTTTGAATGGAACTTAAGATTAAACCAATTAATATACTCTAATCTGTGATAACATTCTTTTGCATTGTCATCCCTGATCTGTGTTAACATCTTCAGCTCTTACTGTGCAAGACTAAATACATTTTACATTCATTTCTAACTTAAAAGACACTCCCCTCCCCTAAATCACTGGTTTTCATAGCTAACATTTTGCAAAGGGCACATTTTACACACATAAAAATATTGACAACTGCTATACTTTTCAATAGTAAATAATATACTGCTTGAAAAGGGGTGAAGAGGAAGGGAGAACACTAAAATAAAGCTTTAGGAGCCACTGCTAACTTACCAAAGAGTCAATAATAATATTCAAGGTTGCACTTATGCCTGTGGAAATAGAGATCTGTTTCAGAAGTTCATAGAATAAAATTAGACATTTCTGTAATGTTTCAGGATCATTCTGAAATCAAAGAAAATAAAAATATTCAGAATAAGTGGGAGAGAACGTTTCATTATGTATATAAGGTTACAAAGCTCTAGCCATAGAGCTCAAACTGAAGTACTAAAGTCTATGCTAATAATCAATGAATTTCCAATGGACATTTTCAAAGTGGCAACTACACTTTAGAAACTGAAAAACTCTAGATTTCAAAATCTATTTTTGCCCTACTAATAATCAATTTTCTAATAAATTTTTAAAAGTAGTTGAAACAATTTTAATCTATCTTTCCACAGCCCTTGATTGGATGTAATTTTTATTGTATTATGATATAAAAAGTATCCATTTAATATTTCTGCTTTTCTGCGCTTGATTGTGAGATTTTTATGCCCAAATACATGGTCAATTTTTGTGTAACTGCCATATACCAGTGTAAAAAAGTTCATTTCTTTCTATTCCCATTCAATTTTCTCCAGAGGTCTATCATATCTAACTTTTCTAAAATTCTATTCAACTCCTTAACTTCTTTCCTGTTTATTTTTTGGTTAAATTTACCTAGTGCTAAGAGGAAAAACCTGAGGTCCCCCATTAGCATAGTTTTACTGTCAATTTCCTTCTGTAACTCAATCAACTTCTCCTTCAAAAATTTAGATGCTATACTATTTGGGTGCATATATTTTCAGTATTGTTCTTGCTTCATTGTCTATGGTATCTTTTAAAGATATATAGTTTCCTTCCTTATCTCTTTTAATTAGCTCTATTTTTGCTTTTGCTATGTCTTGGATCATGATTGCTACAAGCATAAGACATTCCCCTCCAGCCCCTTACCTTTACTCTGTGCATATCTTTGTGCTTCAAATGTGTTTCTTGTAAACAGCATATTGTAGGATTCTAGTTTTTGATCCACTTTGCTATCCACTTCCATTTTATGGGTAAGCACATCCCACTCACATTTATAGTTACAATAACTAGTTGTTATCCTATTTTCCCCTGTTTTTCCTCCCTCTTTCCCTCCTTTTACCTTGTCCCTCCTCAAAAAAGTGTTCTTTCTTCTAACAACCACCTCCTCCAATTTGCACTCTCTTCTATCAGTCCCCACCCCCATCCCACACACTTCTTATTTCCCTATTGGAAGAGAGATTTCTATATCCAACTGAGTGTTTATGTTACTCCCTTTTTGAGCTAATTCTGATGAGATAAGGTTTAAGGTATTTGAAAAAATTGCTGGGAAAATTAGAAAAGAGTATAGCAAAAACTAAGTATAGACCAGTATCTCAAACCATATACCTGTGCCTGGACTCCAGTCATTCCTCTGTCCACCAGACCTTTCCCGTAGACCTTCTAAGTTGTCTTGAGCCAGAAATTGTTTCACTTTGTCCTTTTGTGGGTTCTGCTGCTCCAAAACTCATTTTGAGTGACTATTGTAATATTTTTAGAGGAGTTTGGGAGATAACTCGAGCAAGTCTCTGCCTTTTCTCTGCCATCTTGGCTCTGTACCCTAGGTGGTGGAGGTTGGGTGGGGGTGGGAGCGGGGGATGTAACACTTGAACCTCACTCACATCCAAATTGATTCAAAGAGGAAAAATATATGTAGACACTAAATTGGTAATAGAAATCTATCTTACTCAAGGAATTAGGAGGGGAAGGGGACAAAAGAAAGTTAGGATATTAAAAGATAAATGGCAGCGGTCAAATGCAAAAGAGACTTTAGAAGAGAACAAGATAAAAAGAGAAAGAGAATAAAAAGAAGAAAACAGTGGAGGGAAATACACAGTTAGTAATCATAACTGAATATGAACAGGCTAAATTTACCCATAAAATAGAAGTGGATAGTAGAATGGATTTGAAACCAGAATCCAACAATATGCTGTCTACAAGAAACACACTTGAAATAGAGAGACATAAGCAGAGATAAAATAAGATTCTAGAGCAGAATCTATTACACTTCAGCTAACAATAAAAAAGGCAGGGGTAGCAATCATGATCTTGGACAAAACAAAAGCAGAAATAGATCTAGTGAAAAGGGATAAAGCAGGGAGACTACATCTTGCTAAAATGAACCATAGAAAAATGAAATAATATCAATACTAAACATATATGCACCAAATAGTATAACATTAAAATTCCCAAAAGTTTAATGAATTACAGGAAGAAATAGAGAATAAAACTGTACTGGTGGGGAAGCTCAACCTTCTCTATCAGACCTAGATAAAATAAATAAGAAAGAAGGCAAGGAGACAAATAGAATCTTAGAAAAGTTAGATATGATAGACTTCTGCAGAAAGCTGAATGGGAATACAGAGGAGTTTCTCAGCTGTACCTGTCCCCTTCACAAAAACTAACCATGTAGTATGGCATAAAAGCCTTACAACCATACAAAAATGTTAAATGCATACCTTTCAAACCAAAATGCAATAAAAATTACATTTAATAAAGGGCCATGGAAGCATAGATTAAAAGTTAATTGGAAACTTAACAATCTAATCCTAAAGAATGAGTGGGTCAAAGAGCAAACAATCAATAATTTAATTAACTGAGAATGACAACAATGAGACAACATTCTAAAATTTACGAGATACAGCCAAAACAGTACTTAGGGGAAAATGTATGTCTCTTAGTGTGTACATCAGTAAAAGAGAGAAAGAGAAGATCAATAAATTAATTGGGTATGCAACTAAAAAAAACTATAATAAGAACAAATTTAAAAACCCACAATTAAACACCAAAATAGAAATCCTGAAAATCAAACGATTAATAAAATTCAAAATGAAAAAAACTCACTGAACTAATAAATAAACCTAGGAGCTAATATTACAGAAAAAAACAATAAAACAGATAAACCGTTGGTTAATTTAATTAAAAAAAAGAAAACCAAATTACTAGTATCAAAAATGAAAACGGTGAATGCCCCAACAATGAAGATGAAATTAAAGCAATTATTAGGAGTTATTTTGATCAATTACATGCCAGTAAAAATGACAATCTATGTGAAATGAGTGAATATTTACAAAACTATAAACATTCCAGATTAACAGAGGAGAAAACAGATACTTAAATAGCCTTGTCTTAGAAAGAGGAAAAATCCCTAGGACCAAATGAATTTACTAGTGAATTTTACCAAACATTTAAGGAATGATTAATCCCAGTACTATACAAACTATTTGAAAAAGAAATAAGTAAAGGAGTCCTATCAAATTCCTTTTATGGCACAAATATGATACCTAAACCAAGGAAAGCAAAAACAGAGGAAGAAAACTATAGACCAATTTCTTCACTGAATGTCAATGCAAAAAATTTAAATAAAATACTAGCAAGGATATTATAGCGATATATCACAAAGATCATACATTATGAATAGATGGGACTTATAATAGGAATGCAGGGCTATTTCAATATTAGGAAAACTATCAGTATAAATGACTACTAATGACAACAAAAATCACATTTATATCAATAGGTCCATAAAAATCCTCTAACAAAATACAACTTCCAATCCTATTGAAAACACTAGAAAGCATAAGAATCAGTGGAGCCTTTCCTACAATGAAAAATAATATCAATCTAAAACAAAAAGCAAGCATTATCTGTAATGGGGATAAGCTTGAAACAGTCCCAGTAAGATCCGGGGTGAAGCAAGGATGGCTATTATCACCACTATTATTCAATATTGTACTAGAAATGCTAGCTATAGCAATAAGAGAAGAAAAAGAAATTGAAGGAATAAAAATAGCCAATGGGGAAACAAAACTATCATTCTTTGCAGGTGATACGATGGTGTACTTGGAGAATCTTAGAGAATCTACCAAAAAACCCCAGCTGAAACAATTGGCAACTTCAGCAAAGCTGCAGGATATAAAATAGACCAACATAAATCATATGTTACCAAGAAAATCCAGCAGGAAAAGAGAAAGAAATTCCATTTAAAATAACAACAGAAAATATAAAATACTTGGGAGTCTATCTTCCAAGACAAACCCAGAGACTATATTTTCACAATTACAAAACACTTTTCCACAAATAAAGACAGATCCAAACAATTGGAGAAATATTAATTGATCATGGGGAGGCAGTGCCAACATAATAAAAATGACAATTCTACCTAAGTTAATTTACTCATTCAGTGCCATATCAAACTACCAAAGCAACATTTTATAGAATTAGAAAAAAATAGAATTCATCTGGAAGAAAAAAAAATCAAGAATATCAAGAGAATCGATGAAAAAACTCATGAAGGAAAACAGTCCAGCAGTTCCAGATTTCAAACTATATTACAAAGCAGTAATCATCAAAACAATCTGGTACTGCCTAAGAAATAGAGTTGTGGATCAGTGGAATAGAGTAGGTATACAATACATAGTAGTAAATGACTATAGAAATTTAGTACTTGATAAACCCAAACATGGGGTAAGAGCTCAATGTCTGACAAAAACTTGCCAGGAAAAACAAGAAAGCTGTTAGGCAGAAACTAGGCACAGATCAACATCTCATACTGTAAACCAAGATAGCATCAAAATGAATAAATTATTTGTACATAAAAGATAATATAAGTAAATTAGAAAAGCATGGAAAAACATACCAGTCAGATTTATAGATAAAAGAAGCGCTTACTACCAAACGAGAGACAGAGAGGATTATGGAAAGTAAAATAGTTAATTTTGATTATATTAAATTAAAGGGGTTTCCACAAACAAAACTAATTCAACAAAATTAGAAGGAAAACAGGAAACTTGGAAAAATGTTTACAGTAAGTTTCTCTGACAAAGGCCTCATTTCTCAAATATTAAGGAGCTCAGTCAAATTTATAGAGTCATTCCCCAGCTGATAAATGGTTAAAAGATCTGAACATGAAGTTTTCAGAAAAAATCAAAGCTATCAATAGTCACATGAAAAAAATGTTCTAAATCACTACAAATTAGGAAATGCAAATTAAAATGACCCTGAGATACCATCTCACACCTATCAGATTGGCTAACATGACAGAAAAGGAAAATGACAAATGCGAGAAGAGATGCAGAAAAATTAGGACACTAAAGTACTGTTGGTAAGATCTATGAATTAGTCCAACCATCCCGGAGAATAATGTGTAACTACACCCAAATGGCTATAAAATTGTGCATACCCTTTCACCTATCAATACCACTACTAGGTCTGTATCCCAAAAAGATCATGGAAAAGGGAAAAGAACCTATTTATACAAAGATATTTATAGCAGTTCTTTTTATGGTGGCAAAGAATTGGAAATCAAGAGATTGTCCATCAATTAGGAAATGGCTGGACAAGTTGTGATATATGATTGAGATAGAATACCACTATGCTATAATGACAAGCAGGATGGTTTCAGAAAAACCTGGGAAGACATATGAAGTGATACAAAGTGAAGTGAACAGAACCAGGAAATGTACACAGTAACAGCAATATTTTAAGGATGATCTATTGTGAAAGACTTAGCTAATATGATCAAGACAATGTTCCAAAGGATCCATGGTGAAAAATGCTATCCACCTCCAAATTGAGAATCAAAGGAACTCTGACTATAGATTGAAGCATACTTTTTAAACTTTCTTTATTTTTATTGCTTTATTTTGTGCTTTTTTGCAACATGTCTAATGTGGACATATGTTTTGTGTTACTTCACATGTATAATCAATATTGAATTGCTTGCCTTCTTAAGGAAGGGGGAGGGATAGCAGAGAGGAAGAGAATTTGGAACTCAAATTTTTTTTAATTGATTGTTAACATTTTTAAATGTAATTGGGAAACACTTAAATAAAAATTAAATTAAAAAAAAAGTAGTTGAACCCCAAAATCAAAGCTGAAATTAGAAAAAATAATTGCCCCTCTTTTAACAATATGATAAATAAGTGGAGTATGCACTGAATAGCTAGTTAAAGCACTTCATAAACAAACAAAAAAACCCCAAAAGATACTTAGAGCAGTGTTATCCTATGAACACCATTTGTATTGAATTGGCAAAATGGACATGAACTGTCATGAATATGACTGTCATAGCTAAACTACAGTTAAACAGAAAAAGAGATTCTGCTCGTGAGAGGGCAGATGCCAGCCTTTTCTCAATTATAACTGGCAGTTGATGGCATTTTAAAATTACACCTTTGTCAGCAAGAACTCTGAAAATCATGTTTTAAGTGTGTCATACACACACATCTTGAGACTTTTTGAATCTGAAGAAAATTAAGATCAATGAAATTCTGTGAAAATCAAATTCCAGACCATTCATTAAATGATGAAGTATTCATTTAAAATTTAGTTTTAAAACAAACATCATTTAAACAATTCAAGGATAATAACTTCGCCTAGAATTTACAAAAATATTCTTAAGCATTTCCAAGTGTTTGGTACAATAACAGACTTTCAAAACAATGGTACTAAGGTACTAAGAGATCCTTGGGCACCTCTGGAATCAGAGAGAATAAATTTTATTAATTAGTTTTTAGTGTTAAATGGCATGAAGAAACCAGTATAGAATCTTCTGTAAAGTCCTTTGTTCAAAGATGCTTAACACTTTCAGAAGGCAAGAAGACAGATCCTTTAAGAAATAGTTTTAAAAAATATTAACAGACAACTAAAATTGTTAAAGGATAATCTAGCTATTTTATGCAACATTACTTTTGCACTAAAGACGAGCTGATGTGAAGACTTCATTAGCTAGAGGGAATGATATTAGAAGCTTCACTGCCATGATAACCTACACCTGAGCTGAAAAAAGAATGACCAGATCTTTTTTGCAAAGGGAGGAGGGGGCAGGAAATTAGAGTGACCCCCCCAATCACGGCCCCTATTCTATGATGGAAAAAAGAGAAGAGATTAATGAGAAGGCAAAGGAAGTAGAAAGACTTCAGGTCATTATGATTAGCAGGTTACATAAATGCATAACATACTAGCTAATGAGGATGAGCAGCTGAATAAAGGCTTCCCAACTCTGGACCAGGGAAGCAAGCCAGAATGGCAGGTCTTATGGTCAAGCCACAGTGCTGCTAAAACCAAAGCACAATCTGCAAGGTTTCTGGCTTTGATAAAGTAAAATGAAGGTTTAGTCTGGTGATTAACAGTAGCTGATGTTTAATATGAGAAATACTTCCAGTCTGTACCTTTTCCATGTGAACCTCCTTCATCTCAAGTTGTTCTGTTTCTTTTATTAGGTCCATTTTGGTATCTTCTAGTTCTTTTATTTCCTCTTTTAACAGGGAGGCATGGTTAAAATCCTGGAGAGTAAGGCATTCCTCCAGAGCTCCCTTGGCTTCAGTAAGCTTTACTTTTACTCCAGCCAGCTAAATAAAGATTCGAAAAATATCTTTATTAAATTTGTTATTAAAACTTGTAGTAAAGTGACATTTGTAGGTTTAACATATCAAACAATTCAATGACAAAAATCTAGAACAATGACATCAAGCAGAAAGACATCAATTTTTGGAAAAAAAATGTATGGATCCATTTTTAAAGACACAATTTGACCCAAGGTTTTGATGTTCTTAGAGTATAGTTATTTAATCAATAAATGTGAATTTTTAAAGTATGCTATAATTTTCTCGATCTTCCCTTGAGGCACAGTTCTCTGATCATGGTTAGAACAAAAGTCAAAAGTTAAAGCACACACTAGCCTTGACCATGATATTCAGTTAGGAAGGGACTTACTCTGGAGTTCTTTTTTTCTTGCTTCAGCAGAATCTTCAGTAGGATCAGCAGTGACTATGGGCTCCCGGATCTCTGAAATAATTTCTGTAACCTGATAAGAACAAAGAAATCGTGGTGGTTATTTTCTTCCAAGTATCTCCTATTTTCTCCAAATTTTCTATTTTTTCCCCAATATTCTCTCCTTGAGTCCCTTCCCTCCTCCCTCTCCCTTGATGTTGTCACTGACTCTCAATAGCTTCAATGATCACCTCTATGCAAATTACTTCAAAATTTATAATACCACTCCCAACTTTTCTCCAGAGCTCTAGCCCTGAACTTTGAACTACCTACTGAGTATCACACTTGGAGGTATCATGAGTGCCTACAAGTCAGTACTGTATATTCAAAACCTATCCCTCCCCTTGATTTATTTTTGTCGATGGTACCACCATTCTCCAAGTCACCTTGGCCAGTAAGCCGAGAGTCGTGTTTGATTCTTCCCCATTCTGTACATCCACTTACTAGTCAAGTTCTACTGACTGTACAGTAGCAGTGAATCTCCCATATGTTCCTTCCTTTCCACTTTTATCACAAACAGGCTAGTTTAGTCCATATTCTATTTCATCTAGATTGCTGTATTATATTCAAACTAGCCTTCCAGTTTCTCATCTAACTCCTCCTTTAAAACTTCCTACATGTTGCTAGGGTAGTTTCCCTAAAACATTACTGTGTTCATATTACTTCCCTACATTAGAAAAATAATAACTATTTAGTAAACGCTCGCCATTGTTAGGCCTTCTATTCACTAGATCCTCCTTGCCTAAAAATAAAATACAAACTCCTGCCTGGCGTCCAGAACTTTCCACCAGCTCGATCCAACTTCCCTTTACCACTTTACCTCAGACTACTTGCTTTGCCTGGGCTATGTTCCAGCTATACCGTACTACTCACTCTGCCCCATTTTTACCCTGCTTGCTCCTGCTTCCAGGCCTTTGTCATGCTTTCTCTAATTCCTATAGTGGCTATGGAAAGAAGTTTAAAGATACAAGGGAAAAGAGAAGGTATTTGTTAAAAGTCAAAAGATGTGAAAGCAGTATTACCCCATTATATTTTTCAAAATAGTCTGAACATTTTTTAGAAAGTAAGAAAAACGTCTTTTGAACTGAGAAAGCATATTTGTTTTCATATTGTGAAGAAAAATCAAAGAGATTATTTTCTACGTGAAAATATTTTCTGTTATTCTCTATAATGCTTCATTATTAATTCTAAATATGTTTTCATGAAGCAAAAACAATGTAGTTAGATTTAGAGCTATCATCTTATGAAAGGTCATTTGGAAAGAATGGTTGAAAATGCCCAGATCTATTTAATAAAAATTAATGAGGCCATGCTTATTAAACTAAAAGATAAAATTCAAAATGTAAAAATCTATGCAATCCTGGCTCTTGCTAAGACTTCAGGATGCCAAGGAAGATTGTCCTGTAGTAAATGGTATGCACGGTAATATAATTCATTTCCAATTTCAGTAGGCTTATTTAATTCTCAGTAGTTGGTTTTTTAGAGATAATACACATTATATATCTTTCAAATAAAAATTTTCTGTAATTCGTGTAAAGTGTATGAAAAAGCAGGAAGAGAAATGTTTGCTTCCCAAGTAACAATACTATGAAGTCATTTGAGAGTTCTTTGGGGACACTCTAAAATTTTTTTTAAAAATTATTTTTAAAATAGATCATTGAAGCAACCATATACCTGTTTTGAAATGGATGGCTTATTGGTATATTTGGATTTCTTTCATCTGAGATAGCAAGATTTTATCTACTTGGTTATAGCACTTCTAACACCTTCAGGATGATTTTTCCCCCCAAGAGATCCTAGGTTTGGATCCCTGTTCTACCATTTATTACCAGTTTATCTAATGAGATAGGACCAGGTAACCTAAGTCTATGATACACTGATACATGCAATTTCTTTTTGCTTAAGTCCCCCACCTGATGAAAGCATTCTCTCTGTCCTCACATTTCTTATGGTGCTTTGCCTAAACCTCACTTTTATTTTTATCAAAGTATCACTTGTGACATCTTCTCACTTTGGATTGTATTTATTTTTGTTGTCCTAGTGCCTATCACATTACAATGTATACACTAGTCGCTTAAAAAACATTTGTTTCATTCGAGAATAGAAAATTACTGCACAAAAAAGTCCTATCCAGACTCCACAGAAAAATAATAGAAACATCTGAAAAACCATTGCTATTGAAAACTATACTAAATATTTTTAGATCACTAGCCTAGGGGGAGAAAAATAGAAAAAAAGTTAATCTAATAGAATGTCTCAAATATATATACATACATACATATATATGTATATATATATGTGTGTATATATATATACATATATATATATATGTATATATATATATATATATATATATATATATATATATATATAAAACAAGGGATGTACAGGATAAATAGGAAATAATAAAAAAGGTAAGGCATTGGAATTAAGAGGGGTTGGGGAAGGCTTCCTGTAGAAGGTGGGATTTTAGTCGGGACTTAAATGAAGCCAGAGAGGTCAGTAGCTGGAGCAGAGAAGGGAGAGCATGGGAGATAGGCAGAGAAATTGCCAGGAGCTAAAAAAGAAACAGCTGAGCAACCTCACCTAGAAGAGCCCATAGATTAGAGAGACCACTTGCCACTTGCTACCAAAACAGCACTAGTTCAAAATGTTTTGACAGATATAGACTAAAAGTGATTATGGAGCTAGGGCTTCACTAGGAACTATGGAGCAATACAAAAAAAAAAAGAAATTAAGATAGGCACTGTCATCAAGATACTTACAATCTGGCAGCTAGGTGGTGAAGTGAATAGAGTACCGGCCCTGGAGTCAGGAGGACCTGAGTTCAAATCCGGCCTCAGACACTTGACACACTCATTAGCTATGTGACCTTGGGCAAGTCACTTAACCCCAATTGTCCTGCCTTCTCCCCTCCCAAAAAAAAGGAGATACTTATAATCTGGCTGAAGAGACAAAACTGATTCACTTCAAGCTATTAGACCACAAGACATCATAATAAAGTTCCAATTTAAATATAATAAATAGGGATAGAGACAACTCTATCCATAGCTCCAAGGAACATGGGACCACTCACAGGGATCTATGATTTAGTCAAATGGCAATGGACAAACTCCCCATGATTTAGTGGATAAGTTCTAGGGAGTTTCCCGAGCAACACACAGAGGGTTGTGACTTGTCCAAGGTCACTGAGCTAGTGTCAAAGACAGGTCCTGCTCACGCTGAGCACAATACTTTATCCTTTATATTACCCTGCCTCTCATATTTATAAATACTCTTACAGAAAGGAAAATTGCTTACAATCTGTGTCTTCTTAATATCATCATTAAAAAGATGAAGCAGTCTCTCAAAAAGAGAGTTGGTAGGGTGAGAATCTCCTGAAGGACAGCCAATAATTGCTTTCTGCGTTAAAGAAAAAAACCCATCATTAATCTGATTAGGACAACATATGACTTGATTTGTAAAGTGCCATCTCTTTTCTTAATTACATTCATCTGTATTCTCTGCCAGAACACACTACTACAGAATCAAAAATCTATGTAGACAGAGTGAGTTAAAAAATCAAACTTCTATCCTATGCAAAATAATTTTTAAAGGAGCTCTACTTGTTTACATTGTCATTAGGACAATATAACAAAATCCTATAGTTAAATCATTGTTTATAAAATAGCATTAGAAGTTGCTGGAATAATTTTCAAAAGGTGCAAATTTTTAAATAAAAAGCCACACTATTGTTGAATAAGAATGTCATTAATAAGAACAACTATTTACAGTAGTGTTTTAACTAGACAGATTATAATTTTTACATATATGAAGTTAAATTTGAAATGAATGTACTATCCCTCTTGGGTGGTTTCATTTAACTATTTTCAGAAAATGTATTGTGTTTACAGAGTCTGGTTGTTTCTTGGAAAAGTCTGTGTCAAAGCAAACTAAATAAAATAAAGTTAATTCATTGGTATCCAAGGACTTGATAATTAGAATCAACTGTTGACCTATAAACTCTTTTGTCATCGAATTTTCCATAAAGGCAAAATTTCCTCTTTTTTCTTCAGTAACAATTGGAATGTTCTGAGTATAACTAAATCAAAAAGAATTGAATAAAAGCAGAATATGTTTTAAAATACATGAAGAGACAGTAACTTTTTTAAACCACTAACAGATCATGAAAAAGGCCAGCCTCCTTTTAAAATTTAGTTTTAGAAAACCTACACAGGTAAGTTTATAATGAAGCCATTTATTGGAAAGACTATCATCATCATGAGCTTTTACAAAATAATAAATGATTCAGGAATGTATAAAATTAATTTGAGATTCAGTTTTCAATTTTATAATGGGGAAATATCAGCACAAAATACATTCTGGTGTCAGGGATAGAATGTTGGACTTGTAGTCAGGACAACCTGAGTTTAAATCTCACTTCAGATACTTACCAGTTGTGTGACCTTGATCAAGTCACTTAACCTCCCTCAGCCTCAGTTTCTCATCTGAAAAATGAGGGTAACAGCACCTACTTCATAGGGTTGTTGTGAAAATCAAATGAGATTACACTGAGAAGCGCTTGCAAAACCTTAAAGCACAGTATAAATGTATTATCATCATCATCATCGTTATCACAAAATCTCTCTATGACTTCATCAGTGGTCTCATTTTCTCAGGTATTCAATTTGAAATAACTAAATTATCTTCAATTCATTCACTCCTTTGTTCCCTACATTGCACTACTTGTCAAGCCACATCAATTCTTCCTTCATAAAATGTCTTACTTCCAGCTGCTTCTTTCCATTCCCTCTGCCACCACTGTCATCCAAGCCCTTATTCCACAGCTGAATTCTTGCTATCGCCTACCTGGGCCCCCTGCTTCCAACCTTTTCAGCCCATTCTGTACACATCCAGGCACACATCTATTTTCGTAAAGCAACACCAGCTTTACTCAAGCCAAATCAGGACATGTTTATTAAGGCCCTGCTACACGTGTGGCACTACAGGAAGGACTAAAGCTTTTTTTTTAAAAAAACCCCAAAATCAAGACTTACCATCAGCTGGGGAGATAAAACATACATGTAATTTGGAAATGTAAGGCACATGAATATAATTTCTTAAAGGAGTACTAGTGAGAGTTAAGGACTTGCTGATACCCCAACTGTTTATTTTTGGAGATGAAAGAAATCAGTGGCTTTAAAATTAATTTTTGAAACTTGGGAAGCACTATTGAATAAGTTAATAGAAACTTAAATTTACAAGCTTTCAATTAGTAATTAGTTGGGAGCCAGACTTTCCAACCAATTACTGGTTTCCTAAGACAACCTACTTCAAATACCATCTACTATATACATGTACATGAGAAATTGCTACAACACTACTAATCATTGCCTATTTCTGGAGGCTTTTTCAGGTGACACATATTTCTTTGGAGTGGTAAAGGTCATTCCTCCCCTTAGAGAGACACTTACAACTTCACACCACCTGACCCCTCTACAGTTCAAGACCAAGAGAAGAAAATAGATGATTCATAAATGTGGCCTGATGGTGCTACAGTTTTTTGACATACTAAGAAAATGTGCATCTACTTCCATTAAAGAAAAGAACAAAGTCAACATGGTTTTGTTGAATGTGTCATCAAGGCCCAAAATTACATAAACATATTGATTGATAGACATGGTAAAATTCAGTGACAATTAATTCAATCATCTTTTAAGACCCCTAGCATCTTGGAATGTCTCTAAAAAGGGATTCTCTAATTCAATAAACTTTCCTTTTCATAATTCTGTCATTCCAGTAAAAATAAATATTTCCTACAAGGGACACAGGATGGCATAAATGGAAGGAGCAAGACACTCAGGAGTTAGAAAACCTGGGTTTGGGCCCAGTGTGCATATTTATTATTAGCTGTATGACCTTAAGCAAATTCATTTAGCCTCTCTGAATCTCAGTTTACATATCTGTCAAATGAATAGAACAATCTTGCCCAACTCACAAGGTTGTGGAGAATACTAAATGAAGCTAAAGTGCTATATAACCACAAAGCATTAAATCAACTGTATCATCATAATTACCCATTTACAACATTTGCAAGTGTGCTTGATGCTTATGATGTAACTTGACTCAATTGCAGTAAGGCAAGGCTGGAGGTGCAGCAGACATAGAATCATAGCCACAGAGGCCATCTAGTCTAACTGAGGGTGCTGAACCTGGAACCAGTAAGCCCCATGTTTAAAAACTGTCTCCTGCACCGCCACTGGTGTGATAATGGATGGGCAAGGCCACCTTCTTGAGCCTCAGCTTCCTATCAGTGACTAAGAGCTTTAATTTTATTCCTAGAATCAATATTTTGATGATAAAAGAAAAAAGAAAGGAACTTGTTACCTCAGCAGATATTCTGCATAGATAGCAGTTTCTGGCAAAATCTGCTCTAAGAAAGCTTCCCCTTCATCTCCTTTAGATTTCAGATATTCACAAAGAACTCTCCAAAACAAAGCAATTTCTGGGGTTAGTGTTTCCACAGGGATCAATTTCCTTGATTAAAAAAGGCAATTAATTTATCATTGAAAATTAAAAACCTAACAAAGTAGGGCAGCTAGGTGGCACAGTGAGTAGAGCACCGGCCCTGGAGTCAGGAGTACCTGAGTTCAAATCCAGCCTCAGGCACTTGACACGTTTACTAGCTGTGTGACCTTGGGCAAGTCACTTAACCCCAATTGCCCTGCCTTCCCCCCTGCAAAAAAAAAATAACAAAGTACATTCTCTAAACAGGAAGTGACAAAATTTTAAGGCTGCTATAATTTTTTAACTACAAGTTCATTTTATTTATCCTCTCCCATCACCACTCCCAAAAAAGCAGAATGATCAACATGGTACTGGAGCAAGCTGTTGGCTAGTATAAAACCAATGTAACAATAAAGAAAGTGAACGGATTTTGACACACATCTAACAGAAGTTTTACGTAGGAAAGAACAAGGAAGATAAAAAGAGCAGCCACACAGCCACAGAGAGACAGAGACAAAGCAAGCCCAGAAGTGTCACACCATCTCAAAAATGGATGGAAAATAAAACTCAATGTAGTAATCTGCCAATCATGGACATCTAGCCGTGTCAGAAACTGAGCCCTCCCCCCATGTGTGTCTATCAAGGAAAGCTGTATCTAATTCATTGCATCTTTCCCTATCTACAAGCTCACAACTCCTTCTCTGAGGGGGAAGGAAGGAAAGAGAGAGAATAAAAATGAATGATACTCTATTTACCTGCCATCACTGTTTTTGCAGACTTCCATCAGTTCACTAAGAGGAATTGGGGCAAACAAGGCCTTCAAGAATGAGTCTGCCACTTCAGGGCAGTTTTCTACATCCAGTCCATGAAGAACTTGTAAGATATCTCCTTCACTAAAATGTAACCAAGCCTGCAGAAGTTTCTTCTGCGTAATTTCTTTCACAGCCTCTGTTCATATAAACATTTAAAAATACCACAGAAGTAATCTCTATCTGGCTTTTACTGCCTATATTTTCAATAAAGGTTAGTTTAGTTAATTCATTATCCTCAAAATCATAGACAAGACCTCAAAGAGTACCTAGAATGACCTAGAATTTTGCAAATGAGGTAAATGGGGTCCAGAAGTAAAGCACCTTGCCCAAGAATTGGAAATTGACGGGATGCCCATCAATTAGGGAATCGCTCAAGTTGTGGTATATGAATGTAATGGAATACTGTTGTTCCATAAGAAATGATGAACAGGCAGATTTCAAAAAAAACTGGAAAGATTTACGTGAGCTGATGCTGACTGAAATGAGCAGAACCAGGAGAATATGGTACACAGTAACAGCAACGTTGTGCAATGACCAACTTTGAAAGCAAGGCAATGATCTAAGACAATTCCAAAAGACCCATAATGGAAAATGCTATCCACACTCAGAGAAAGAACTGTGGAGTTTGACTGCAGATTTAAATGCACTCTTTTTCTTTTTTTTCTTTCTCTTGGTTTTATTCTGATTCTTCTTTCATAACGTGGCTAATGTGAAAATATGTTTAATATGATTGTACATGTATAGGTTATATCAGATTGCATGCTTTCTTAGGGAGTGGGAAGGGGAAAAATTTGGAACTCAAAATCTTAAGAAAATAAATGTTGAAAACTAGAAATAAATATTTTTTTAAAAAAGAAACAAACAAAAAATAAAGTAACTTGCCAAAGATCACAGAATTAAATGTTAGACCTGAAAATTAAGTCTCCTGATATTTCTAATAAAAGTGAGTAGAGATCAAGAAAAGAAATCAACAAAAAAGACAACCAAAAAACCATCTAAAAAGGTGAGATATATCGTAATCAGCACTCCCCAGCATTTTATTTTTGAATCATTTTTATATACTCTAATCCTTAGCAATTTTATTTACTCCCAAGGGCTCACTCTTCATTTCTACATTAATGACCCCTAATTCAGTATTCATTGCCCTGATCTCTTTCTTAAACTCTAGACTTGTATTTCCAGTTGTTTGTTGAGTACTTATACCTCAATGCCATGTTAAATGTTAAACCTTGGTGGCTAGTGCTCTTTCTCTCCTTTTATATCTACTCATCTCCATATGTTATCACCCCCAACCCAAAGTGAAACACAAGATTGTTGAGGATAGAAATTATTTTACTTTTGTCTTTGTATCCCCACTCTCTGGCACACAGTAGGTGTTTAATAAATGTTTGTTGAACTGAATCCTAACAATGACCCTGTGAGGCAGGCAGAAATAAATGGTGTGTTCATTTAACAGATGAAGAAATTGAGGCTCAAGGAGTACATGATTTACTAAAGTCACACACAAAAATAAGCTAGCTCAAACTAGCTCTTTTAACTAAATCTACTACTCTCTTTTAAAAATTAAACTTTTTTACTGTCATCTTGTCATCAAAAACATTAGGAAAGCTATAAAAATAAAACCATAATTTTTGCAATTCTATCAATAGAAGCCGAAAAAGGTTTTGACAAAATATAATGCTTATTTATGCTTTTAAAAAAATAACCAACACTAGAAAGCAAGTTATAAAATAACTTTTTCTTAAGGATATGAACAGGCAGTTTTCAGAGGAAGAAATTAAAGCTATCTATAGGCATATGAAAAAATGCTCTAAATCACTACTGATTAGAGAAATGCGAATCAAAACAACTCTTAGATACCACATCACTACTGTCAGATTGGCTAAAATAACAAAACAGGAAAATGATAAATGCTGGAGAGGATGTGGGAAAATTGGAACATTGTTACATTGCTGGTGGAGTTGTGAGATGATCCAGCCATTTTGGAGAGTAATTTGGAACTACGCCCAAAGGGCCATAAAAATGTTCATACCCTTTGACCCAGCAATACCACTTCTAGGGTTGTATCCCAAAGAAATTACACAAGCAGGAAAAGGACCCATATGTACAAAAATATTTATAGTGGCTCTTTTTGTGGTAGCCAAGAATTGGAAATCAAAGGGATGCCCATCGATTGCGGAATGGCTAAACAAATTGTGGTATATGAAGGTAATGGAATACTATTGTGCCATAAGAAATGGGGATGATATGGACTTCATAACAACCTGGAAAAACCTACATGACATAATGCTGAGTGAGCGGAGCAGAGCCAGAAGAACATTATACAAAACCACAGATATATGGATTCCGTGAGGACCAACCCTGACAGACTTCACTCTTCTCAGCAACACAAGGTACAAAGACAACTCCAAAGGACTCACGATGGAGAATGCTATCTACATCCAGAGAAAGAACTGTGAAGTTTGAATGCAGATTGAGGCACACTTCATGCTCGCCTTTTTTTCCCCCTTTTTTTCTTCTCTTTTGTTTCGGGTTTTTTTTTTTTGTTCTGTTTCTTCTTTCTCATGATTCATTCCATCAGTCATAATTCTTCTCCACAACTTGACTAGTGTATAAATTAATTCAATGCGAAGTTATAAGTGGTAGTTATATGAGATTCCATGCTGTCTTGGGGAGGGAGGTGGGAGGGAGGGGAGAAAGTCTGGAACTCAAAATTATGTAGAACCATGTGTTGCAAACTAAAAATAAAAAAAAAAATAAAAAAATAAAAAAAGAAAGGAAAAAAAAAGAGTAGCTATCAAAAACCAACAACTAGAATTTTTTTTGTAAAGGAGAAACACTAGAGACCCTTCAGGTAAGTTCAAGGGTAATGCAAGATGACCTTTGTTACAACTATTAGTATATGTAGTTCTAGAAATGCTAGCTACAGAAGTGATAAGAAAAAATAAGTTGAGGAATAAGCATAGGCAAAGAGATAACAAAAGTATTACTATCTGCATATGATATGATTTAGACTTAGAGAACTCTGGTGATTCAACAAAAAACATCAATTTAAACTAACTTCAGTGAAATGACAGAATATAAAATAATCCTGATTAGCATTTCCATATACTGCTGAGAAAACCCAGCAGGAAATAAAAAGATGGCCTTCCAAGTAATTACATACCTACTCAAAGTCTTATTCTGATAAAAGCAGGGCACTGAATAAATTGTTGAATTGTATTGATGAAAAACTCTCAAAAGCTAAAAGTAGCAACAGGGTAATTGCTATTTGGATTTAATTCTTAAACAGGAAAGATGATTGAAGAGTATAATAGATGTAATAGGACCCCTAAGAAAAAAATGATTATTGTTGTTCAGTCATGTCTGACTCTTTGTGACCCCATTTGGGGTTTTCTTGCAAAGATACTGGAGTGGTTTGCCATTTCCTTCTCCATCTCATTTTATTGATGAGGAAATTGAGGCCCACAGGGCTAAATGACTTTCTGAGGGTCATCCAGCTAATAAGTGAGACCACATTTGAATTCAGGTCTTCCTGATTCCAGACCTGGTGCCCTATCCACTAAGCCACCTAGATATCTTTAATAGCTGAGAAAGAAAAAATGTTTAGAAAACAGATTGTTTAAAATGTAGAGAGAGATAATAGATATAAATCACTTTCAAGTATCTTGGTCATGAAAAAGAGGAAAGATAATAGATTAATCCTGCTTTTGGTAGGAAAGAATAGACCTAAGTGTGTTTATAGGTGGGAGGGAGAAACCAGCATAAAGGGAGATTATGTAAATTTATTTATTTTTTTTGGATTTCAATCCATTTATTTGAATGTGAAAAAATACATCTGAATGTCAAAATAATTGGTTTTCAGTTTTCTTTTAATTCCTATGTATTTTATTTTAGGCATTTCAAACCATGATTCTGACAAGGGGATGATAAGATTCACCAGACTGACTGCTATAGAGGTCCATGACACATACAAATGTTAATGTTTAATGTTACAAATTGAAAAGTTTTTGTACAAAAAAGCCAATGCAACAAAGACCAGGAGGGAAGCAGAAAATTGGGAGAAAATCCTTACAACCAGTGTCTCCGATAAAGGCCTCATCTGCAAAATACACAGGGAACTGAGCCAAATCTACAGGAACACAAGTCATTCCCCAATTGAGAAATATGAACAGGCAGTTTTCAGAGGAAGAAATTAAAGATATCTATAGGCACATGAAAAAATTCTCTAAATCACTACTCATTAGAGAAATGCAAATCAAAACAACTCTCAGGTACCACATCTCTCCTGTCAGATTGGCCAAAATGACAAAACAGGAAAATGATAAATGCTGGAGAGGATGTGGGAAAATTGGAACACTGCTACATTGCTGGTAGAGTTGTAAACTGATCCAGTCATTCCGCAGAGCAATTTGGAACTATGCCCAAAAGGCTATAAAAACATTCATACCCTTTGACCCAGCAACACCACCTCTAGGGCTGCATCCCAAAGAGATCACACAAGTAGGAAAAGGACCCGTATGTACAAAAATATGTATAGCGGCTCTTTTTGTAGTAGCAAAGAATTGGAAATCAAGGGGATGCCCATCCATTTGGGAATGGCTGAACAAGCTGCAGCACATGAATGTAATGGAACACCACTGTGCCACAAGAAATGGGGAAGACATGGACTTTATTGCTGAGTGAGTGGAGCAGAACCAGGAGAACACTATACACAACCGCAGATACACCGATTCTGTGATGATTAACCTTGATAGACCTCACTCTTCTTAGCAATACAAGGTTCAAAGACAACCCCAAGGGACTCATGAGGGAGAGAGCTATCTACATCCAGAGAAAGAACTATGGAGATGGAATGCAGATTGAGGCAAACTGTTTGGTCTCCTTTTTTTTCTTTTGTTTTTGTTTTCTTTTTTGGTTTTGTTTCTTCTTTCTCTTGTTTCATTCCATTAGTCATAATTCTCCTTTTCAACTTGACTTTTGTGTAAATAAATTCAATGCGAAGTTATGTGTAGAAGATATGTCAGATTCCATGCCAACTTGGGGAGGGACAGGGGGAAGAAAATCTGGAACTCAAAATCATGCGGAACTGAGTGTTGTAAATTAAAAATAAAAAAATCTTAATTAAAAAAATACACTTCAGTTCCCAATGATAGACTCACATTTAACCGTGAAATCTTTAGTCTTTCATTAAAAAATATTTCTGACTAAAAAAATTCCTTCAAAGTCCTAATAATACTTTACTAATACTAATAAAGAATAAAATCAGAAAAAAAAGAACGTTTTAAAAGTACTGTGCAGTTGGTTTGAGAAGTCTCCTACCAAGTATGTGAGCTATTGTTAAACCCAAGAGCCAACTACCATCCTTTAGTCCAAATAATGCACAAGCTACAAGGTTTATAACATGGTAAGCTAATTTCAGAATCTCTCTTTCATATTCCCTGGGGACTCAGTAACCATTACTTCTGGTTAATTGGCATGAACAGCTCTGGACTCAGCGGTGTAGAAATTGAACATAGTTGTCACCAGTTCAGGAAGATCGTAGTAGTGTTTCCATCCCCAATCCTTCCATGCATTGCTATCATCAAAATTCATTGGCCAACTATCAGCTATGTCCTGGCGAACTGTGTCTATATCGTATGTGATCTCGAACTCAGGTACATGCTTGACAATTTCCCGTGCCAGTTCTTCAGGGGTCAAACTCATGGCACTGATGTTGTAAGTTCTCTTGGGGAGAGAATCTGCAGAAGCTTCCATGATTTCCAGTGTAGCTCTAAGGCAATCATCAATGTACATCATGGGAAGCTGAGTGTCTGGTTTCAGGTAACACTGAAACCTGCAACTTCTTATAGCATCATGGAAAATCTGAACTGCATAATCAGTTGTTCCTCCGCCAGGCTGGGAGTCAGCGGAAATGATTCCAGGATACCTCAGGCACCGGAAGTCTAAGCCATACCGATAATGATAATATTCTCCTATGAGCTCTGCATGAACCTTGGACACTCCATAGATGGTTCTAGGTCTCTGAACACAGAGATCAGGGGTTGGGTTCTGAGGGGAACAAGGTCCAAAAGCACCAATAGTGCTAGGCACAAAGAGTCGCAGACTGTGTTCTGTTGCAATGTCCAGAATGTTATGCAAACCAGTAATATTCACATTTCTTGCCAATGGTACATTCGCTTCTCCAACGGCACTTAGCAGGGCACTATAGTGAATGAGCCATGTGATTCGATTGTTTACCACTATTTCCCGAAGGTTCTTATAATCCAAGATATCAGAATAAATAAATGGCCCACTGTAGAAAACATGATCAGAAGGTTTCCTAATGTCAGACAAGATCACATTGTCCTTTCCAAACCGCTTCCTCAAAAGTTTAGCAAGTCCGACTCCAAGTTGTCCAAGACCCCCTGTAATTAGTACTCGTGGATGCTCAGTGTCAGAAACTGATGCAGAATGAAAGTTGGCATCAGATGGAACTTGGCGAGCTGAAATACTGAGAAACTTAACAGGAACAATGGGAATCGGACACCTGCAAGCAGATCTTGGTAGTACCTGGCTGAAAACTCGATTCAGCACCTGAAATGGCATTTTTTTCTTTGAAGTATCCCTTCTCAAAGTCAGTCGCTTTCGACGCCGCAGCCGCTTCCCCCGCCAGATGCTCTAGAATTCGGATTCGCTCGGTCCTCCGAGTTCTCTACGTCGCCTCCTCCCCAGCCAGGAGATCTAGCCAGAGGATTCGGACGTGAGGACCGCTAGCTCCGCGACTGCACAAAAGAAGACAGCACAGCCAAATTTATTTTTTTTTAGTAAAGCTTTATTGATATTTTGTTTTTACATCATCTAGATTTTCTCTTGTATTCTCCCCCCTTCTCCTGTCAAAGAGCCATCCCTTCTAACATTTTTTTTTTATTTTAAAAGAAAAAAAGAAACTTTTTTTTTTTTAGCAAATTGTTCTTTGGAGTCATGATTTTCTTTCTAATTTTACATTCATTTTCTACTGCTTTGTCATTACTGTTCTATTTACATTATTTTACTCACTATTTGTATTGTTTTCCTGGCTCTGCTTCCTTCACTTGGCACTAGAGTTCATGTAGGTCTTTCTGTTTTCTACATTCATTATAATTGTCATTTCTTACAACACAGTAATATCCCAAAAATATTCCCACACTACATTTTGTTTAGCCATTTCCTCATCAAGATATCTACTTTGCTTCCAGATATTTGCTACCAAAAAATGCGGCTATAATAATACTGGTGTATGTAGAGCTTTTTTTGTCAATAACCTCTTTGGGGTAGATGACTAGCAGTGAAATCTTTTGGTCAAAGGGTGTAGATATTTTAGCCACTTTTATTTGCATAATTTCAAATTGCTTTCCAGAACAGTTATACTGATTCATACATCCCTCAACAATGTGTTTTTAGCTTCTTAATTTATCCATTTTAAAATTCAAGAGGTAAGATACCTGCGCAGTAGATATAAAAAGTTCATGTTCCTTTAAGAACTGACCACCCCTTAACCACTCCCTAATCACACCCCAAACACCTAATTGACAGATTTCACCCCCAAATCTTGTACTTAAATGTTCTCTGTAGCCATGTAAGGTTGCAGGTTCCCTAAGAACTCTTGCCCGCTCTAAAGTGTAATAAATCTTAGCCAACTTGACTTGGAGAATGTTTGAGGTTGTGAAATCATTCCAGATAGCCCCGACCCTCTGCAGTATTTGGGTCTTTGAGGGGCACTCCCACTCAATGACCTCATCTGGGAACTCCAGTCTTGGGGTTCCCAGACCTGAGTTCCCTCAACCCTGAACATGTTTATCTGAGACAGACAGTACAGAGTGATGAGTTGGGCAAAGGATCAAACAGGAGAAGAAGGATAAGCTAGATTTCCTTCAGGAAACTGCAAAGCTCTTCTACTCACTCCAAGCTCCCATGAAAACAAAGGCTCAAACTTTCAATTCTTAAATTCTAAAAAGATTGATAAATGGAAGGGAGATATAGCATACAGTTGTCTCCAGAGAACTAAAAATAAGTCTCATACAGAGGGCAATGGAGACTCTCATGGTGGATTTGTGCAGGCTACAACATCTAATCAAAGGAGAACTTGAAAGAACAAGACTTATGCTTCATCAAGGAAATGTAAAAGAAGATGAGCTCTTCATGTGTTGAAGGTGAGAGATAACAAGTGGAGATAGCCAGGGTGTTCTATTGGTACCCTCACAATGACAGAAGAAATCAAGAAAGTCATCCAGAACGTTGGGTGGACCACTTTACTTAATTTTTGTGAGAAGAGGGACAAGAATTGCACAGGATGGGCAGGTATAGATGGCCTTTTCTGGCCAAAGTTTACCCACTCATACTCACAGGTCAAGCCCCCAGAGGGCACCTGCTAAATCTCTCCTCAGGGTTTAGAGGTGGGCCTGGGGGGGAGGGTACAGGGACCCCATGGGCATCAGAGCTCATGAAGCCTTAACAGTGTTTGTTTCCTCCATGATGATCAGTCAGTATCACTTAGTTCACCTGACTTAACTACCCTTGAGAAAATGGTATTTAATATAGAGATATACTTGGAATAGATAGGTGAATAAATACATAAATTTTAAAAACCTTCCACCCAAATTTTGTAATGTAGACACCCGCCTCTCCTGTATGCTGAGGGGTTAAAATAGGAGCCTGGTAAAGATCTATCTAGCATGAGAGCCAGCAACTCAGGATTTGGCGTTTTCCTTGGAAACAGAACTGTCACCACGGCAACTGGTGATTAGGATCAGCTGATGCTGCCTTCATAGACACTGAATACTTCCTCAGCAGAGACTCACAATATGTCTAGAGATCATATTGAAAACTTTTCCTGCTCTAGAAACTTTGCCAGTACTGTCCTACTTTTAAATTAAAAGAGGAAATCCAGAAATGGCAGAATCCAGATAAATTGTCACAGGAGGAGCACAGTAATCCTTAATAGACTCCTTCAGCACCCTTCCCCCACGTGCCTCCACATTTCCAGGAAGGATGCGCAAATTGACCTCTGATTCCTTCCTGAGGCCAAAATTGGAATTCTTTGCTGCTGCAGAGGCTTTGCCAGCATTCCTTCTCCCCTCCCCACCTTCAATAAGCAGCAGACATGGATTGTGTCGTTATTTTAGAAGAAAGGTGGAGGAGGAAAGTGGTACTGAAAGTATACTGCCTTCTGCCTAGGTTCAGTCCTAGGTTAGTAACCACCAAATTTGTAGAAACTCTGCCCAGGTTACCTCCCACATTCTTTCCAACCCTGCAAAGTATAACAATTGCTGATTAAGTCCAAACACAGAGGGAAAGGAGAACCAAAGGAGGAATCGAACAGGGAGCCATGCCTGCTTGTCCAAACCCCAAACCAGAGGCCTTTCCCCCTGCTACATCACTGTGAATGAGTGGAGATTACAGGTCAGTGATAGGGAGATTTGGAGATGGGGGAATGGTCATTTTGGGTGTCAGTCAAATCACCCTTCCTAAGAAGTTACCTCTTCTCCCTATATCATCTATAAGCCTTATGGACAAGATTCACAGTTTCCCATGACACCATCCCTCCAGCGTCAAAGTATTGAGTTTCTCAAGAATTTACTAGTTCATCAATTGACTCTTCTCCCAAACAAGCTATAGGAATGAACACACCAGGCCAGAGAACAGATAGGATTTTTCCATTGCTGGAGGAGTCCATGGACTCTGCCTTGTGTAACTTTGTGGGGATGGGCTACATTGAATCTTCTCTACTTGCCATGGCAGCCTCTGCTCCAGACCAATGGCATACTTGTTATCATGACTTCTGAGAGATGGAAGTCAGACATATGAACTCCCTAAGGCACTTAAGTAATATGTATTGAATTTTTTGATTAAGGATTGTTTCTTTCATTATATTTATACCCCCAGAGTTTCTGGGCCATGGTAGGATCTTAATAAATCCTCATTGACTCATAGACTTAGCTTGGATAGGAATGCATTCTTCTGGTTTTTGGCACTACTTATTCTATGGGTGAGCAACCTTCTAGCCACAAAAAGACAAGGTGGCTTCACTCAGCAGAAGCCACCAAAGCTCCCTTGTGCACACCTGTCTAAATCCTATACTAGGGAAGAGAATGAATGCAAAATAGCTTGGTCTATTGCCCAAAATATCAAAGAAAGAGGGTAAAGACTAACATGCTGAAAAATAATTCTAGCTTTTTTATGTTGGCAATAAATTGGAATCTTAGGGAGTATCCATTGATTGGGGAATGGCTGAACAATAATAAGGTATGTAAATGTATCAGAATACTATTATTCTTTAAGAATTGATAAACTAAATTGTTTAATAAAAACTTGAGAATATGTATGATTTTGAGAGAGTAAAATTAGCAAAACCAGGAGAATAATTTATAGAAAAATAATGTTATAAGAATGGTCAGCTTTGGAAAACAGAAAAAAATGTTCAAGAAAATGACCAACCTGGAGGACTCATGATGAATCATGCTATCCACATCTGGAGAGCTAGCAGTGAGAAATTCAGAACACAGATTGAGGCATAAATTTTACACATGGCTAATATAGGAACTTGTTTTGCTGGCTATACATGTTTCTAAAGGTTTTGCTTTTTTATTTCTCTGAATGGGGAGAGGTATGTGGTATGTCTGAAGAAGGGCACAGGAGAGGTAGAAAATACTTCTGACAACAAAACTGAATTTCAAAAAGCAAAGATGTCCTTGTTCACAATTGGTTATTATTTTTTAATCCTATCAAGAAGTGTTTTTCCCCAAAATGGCAATTCATTTAAGTGGTAGGATAATCAATGGAGCTCTACCCTTACTTCCGTGAGGTTTCAGTTCCTCCCAGTCTGACATTCTGTGATCTAAGGATCATTTGACATTGATTATTCTACATCACTTTGAACTCTGACATTCCATGTCCTCAGGTGTCTTGCAACTCTAGCATTTTTGATTTCTAGAGGCCTTGAATTCAGATAAGACTTTGGATCCTTGGGAACAGTATGTTGGGACAGGATGCCAAGAAGAACCACCTACCTCCAAGCTCTCTTCTGTACACAAAGTCCAGAGGACAAGAGAACCTTCCCCCAGTTTCTAGAGTCACTATACTGAACCTGGTGCTACTGGTACTCTTTGTTCACCTTCAGGATCTGACTGTGAACCCTCTCACAGTCCCCAACCAAAAATGTTTTTCTCTCAAGGAGGAAGGCTAAGTAGCCCTAGAGGAGGTCTCAAATAAAGCCACAGCTTTTCCATAAACTTTGTTTTAATTCCTTGAGGTTATGAAACAAGAGTTATAAAAGTGAGCATATACATGATCATTTCTAGAGGACAAAATGGGAAAAACTGACTCCTGCAGAAGAAAGAACTGGATAGAAAATAAATAGCTTAGGTGCAAAAACTTGCTCACATAACAAGCTAATTCTAAAGTAGATAGGATCAGACAGAAACTGGTATCTCCAAGACAAAGCCAAGACACAGAACAAAATCGAGAGACAGAAATAGATCCTAAAATGTTAGCTATCTCTTGTCACAAACAAACAACCTGGCAGATATGGCAGGGAGAAGTGATTTAAATCTCACTGTTCTATTACAAAACCTTAAATACAAAATCCTGGATACCATATCTCAAGAAATTACAGACAAAATGGCCACAGCTGTATGAACCCAAATATGAAATTAAAATGTAAAAAACACACTTGTCAGCTCCTCACAGAAACCTCGCATTATAAACTCCAAAAAAATTTCTTAGCCAAAATTCAGAGCCTCCAATTCAAAAAAGAACTACCAAAAGAAAAGAAAGGAAGAGTATATATACCAATGTGCCATGGTCAACATCAATCAAGATCTTGTAGCTACCAGTGTGAAGGATGAGAAGGATTAGAAGATAATATTCCAGAAGGTAGAAGCTAAAGCAAAACAACTGTTATAACTTAACTAGTATAGCAGAGTATAGTATTGGGGGAAGGGAAGGCAGACAAATGTAAACTTAATAAATGGAATGGAACAAAGATTTATTAAGTGCCTGCTCTGTGCCAGGCACTGTGCTGTGTGGTTGTGGTTTGTCCTTCATTCTTGAAGAGGACCATGACATCAGGAAGATGGTGCCATGAGTGAGGAGGGCTGAGCAAAGTCTCCAGCCTCACTTTCTCTTCTAGAGCCATCTGGGTCCAGTGGCCAGATATAGATCAGGCTAACTGGAGATGGCTCAGGATGCAGTGGGAGACCTTGGCCTTTTTAAGGTAAGGTCTTTGTGAGTTCTCACTTTGACTCAGGCAACACTAGTTCAGTGATTAGTGTTGTTTAAGAAGGGAGCCAAGTATCTCTTTAACGTAAAAAATAAACAGACAAACAAACTGGGAGGGGAAGACCCTCTGGGTTTCTGGCTAAAAGAGAAACAAAACATCTGGCCAAAACTTTCACTCAAATCCATGGAGCCCATAACCATTAAGTGGTGCTTGAGTAAGGACCTGTTGTTGGCCAATCAGTGAGAGCCAGAGTGAATTTGGGACTAAGTCATTGTCTTTAAGAAAGAAATCTAGCCAGTAAATCTCAAGACATCTAGGTAGGTTTCAGCCTTTAAAATTTACCTTCCTTTGGGCAGAATACCCTCAGGTAAGGGGAGGAGATGAGAGGAGAGGGGAGGAGATGGGAAGGGAGAAGATGGGAGGGGAGGGAATGGGAGAGGAGCTGGCAAACTGGAACTGACCTGTTGAGTCCTCAGTGGGGCAGCTTCGACTCCTTACAGGTTGTGGTTTGTCCTTCACTCTTGAAGAGGAGCATGACATCAGGAAGACGATGCCATGACTTGCCAGTGAATTAGTTTTAAGTGAGGGAGGGCTGTGCAAAGTCACCAGCTCCCTTTCTCCTCCCAAGCCATCTGGGTCCAGTGACCAGATAGAGATCAAGACAAGTGGAGAATGGCCCAGCAGGCACTGTGCTGCCACATTTCAAATATTATCTCATTTAGTCTTCCCAACCAACCTGTGAAACTGGTGCTAACACAGAAGAGGACAGAAGACTTCCAGTTATTCATGAAGAATATTCCACTCTTGAGTAGAAACTTTGAATCTAAAACATTGGAGTCAAGAGTAACATGGACAAACACATGCTTTTGAACATATGGAAACCTGATGAAGTGTTCATGTTCTAATAAGGGAGAAAAACACATGTCCCCTCAGAAGACTTCTGTCTTCAAAGGTCCAAGAGGGAACAGATAATGTGGAGTGCTTATATTTTGACTATATTAAAAAATAAAAGATTAAGGAAAGGGAAAGAAATAGCCTAGGGAGGAAAGAGATGAAGAAGGAGGAACTTACTATTTCACATAATTAGGGAAGTGAGAAGACTATACAGGTAGAAATATGTAGACTACCATCATTTTTTACATCTCAAATACATTTATGCATGTATAAATAGATGCACAGAAACAGAATTCAGTGTTAGCATACATGAACCTCAGGCCACCCTCCTGCTACTCTTCGGCCCCTGCTGTCCTTAATCCAACCTTTGCTCTTAGCTCCTGGAAGGAGTTTCAGATATTGGGCTTCAGCAACTTTTCCTTGCTAGTGACTAGACTATGTGTAAGCCATGGGCCATGAGACCATCAAAGACATATACCTTACTATACTATACCATACTATACTATATTCATCTACTGCCAAGTGGGAGAGTAACTCTATTGGAAAGATCTAAACAATTACTTGGAGGAAAAAGTCCTTAAAGTCCCCTGCAGTTGCCAACAGAATTGAAGAACAAAACACTTTAAGCCTCTTGGACTCTGAACGTCTCAAAGCCAACCATGAGGATATGTATTTCTTTCCAGATAATTAACATTTATTGCAGCATTGCTGTCTCACTTCTACTATTGCTAGAGTAGAAAGGAGCCTTCTGTTAGTTATAGTAATATGAGCAGGAGAGACCAGCAGGAAAAGTACAGGCAAGCTCACCCCCATGACTGCACCACAAAGTCATAGAACGTTCTCCAGACTGAGTAATGAATGGGAAATACAAGAACAAATTCACAGTAATTTTCCAGTTCAGGTCAGACTGATAGGTCTAATGGAGAAAGGCTCTTGCCATTATTAAACTATGATGAGCTTTCTATCATGGGAGTTCAATAAGATCCTGTGCATAGCTGTGCACCGGGGTGACAAGAGATATTTCTCAGGCCTCCACAGAGGGCCTGCCCTTGTTCAGGTAGAAGTATCATGGTCTCACTGGAGACTGCGCTGCTTGCTACTCAGGGCTACTCAGGACTATATCACAGAGCCAGGCGGGGACCTGTGCTTGGGAGTGGCAGTCTCCATGGACCCTAAACTTTGTCTTCATCGAGGAACATGTATAGAAGCAAGCAGCAGATCAGGTTTAGAGATGGCCTGTCCTCACCAGCATATCAGGTTCAGAGATCCAGTGCCCAATTATTTCTAGAGGCTGCCATTGAGTAACTAAGGCAAGAAAGCCAGGCCAAAGGGAATCCTAAAGCTCTATCACTTTGAACCTGTAGATCTTCCCAGCTTCTTGAAAGTGTCTGATAGTGGGTTGAGTCCAGTACAAGTTGAATTAGATTGAAACCTGAAACCCAAGATCAGTAAATTTCAGAACTCAGACCAGCAGTGCGTGACTCAGAATCACCCAGATCAGACAGTCATTGAGAAAAAGGAAAGTCTGCATGTGTTGTCTCTGATATCCTGGAATAACACACCACTCAACACCCCAAGAAAGCAATAAGAAGACCCAAGAGGACACAATCATGCCCCAGACGTTATCTCCACAAATCCAGAGAGCCAAGCACTAATCAAAAGTTCAAAATCCAAGAGAGGGGCCTGAAGAATGAGCAAACAAAAAAAGAATTTTAAATGAAGATCTATTTGAATGACAGGGATGCTCAAGCAACAAACTCAGACTGAGTGAATGACTTCAAAACATCTATAAACAAATCCTTAAAAAACCAAAACAACAAAAACACAGTTTAAGCAGAAGTTCAACTAGAATTCTTTTTGTTGTTTAGTCATTATTCAGTTGTGTCTGACTCTTTTTGACCCCTTTGGGGGTTTTCTTGGCAAAGACACTGGAGTAGTTTGCCATATTTCCCCAGCTCATTTTACATATGAGGAAACTGAGGCAAATAGGGTAAAGTGACTTGCCTAGGGTCACACAACTAGTAAGTGTCTGAGATTAGATGTCAACTCAGGTCTCCCTAATTCCAGGTCCTGTACTCTGTCTACTGTATCACCTAGCTGTCTGTAAACTTCCGAAAAGAGATGAAAAAAGAGTTTTCACAATTAATTAAAATGATTTTGTAAATGAAATGAAAATGCTAAAAACTAAATGGAAAAGGAAAGAGAATTAACATCTTAGTAAAAGAGTTTCAACCAGGAGAATATCGTATACAATAACAACAATATTGTATGATCAGCTGTGAATGACTTAGCTATTCTCACCAACACAATAAACTAAGATAATTCTGGAGGACTAATGGTGAAAAATGTTATTCGCCTCCACAGAAAGAACTGATGGAGTCTGCATGCAGATCAAAGCATCCATTTTTTTAAACTTTCTTTATTTTTCTTGGGTTTTTTGGTCTGTATTTTATAACATGACTAATATGGAAATGTGTTTTGCGTGACTGTTTAAATATAATCTATATCAATTTGCTTGTCATCTCAATTTGGGGGAAAAGGAGGGAGAGAACCTGGAATTCAAAAATTTTAAAATGAATGTTAAAAATTTTAACATGTAATTAGAAAAAATGTTTAAAAAGTTAAAAAGATCCAAAATAATTAGCCAAGCCCCAGAATCCCCAAAAATGTTGTTGTTCAGTTGTTTCAGTCATGTCCGACTATTCATGACCCCATATGGGGTTGTCTTGGCAAAGGTACTGGAGTGGTTTGACATTTCCTTCTTCAGCTCATTTTACAGATGAGGAAACTGAGGCAAACAGGCTTATGTGACTTCCCTAGGGTCACACAACTAGTAAGTATCTGAGACCAGATTTGAATTCAGGTCTTCTCAACTCTGTCTGTCACTCTTTACACTGTGCCACTTAGGTGCTCTCCCTGAAAATTAGAATGGTCTAAATAAGAAGATAAAGGCTCCATGACACCCAAAAAATATTAAAACAAAAGCAAAATATTGAAAAATTAGATGAAAATATAAGGTGTCCCATAGGAAAAACAAGTGACCCGACCTAGAAAACAGATCAAGGAGAGATAATAGAAGGACAAATGCACTATATAAAAATCCTGGCCAATTACAGAGTCAGATATCACATTTCCAATAATTTTATATCTGATCAGATGCCTGAAAATCATGATGCAAAATGGAAATGAAAATAATCCACCAATCACCTTCTGACCTCAAAATCAAAATATCCAGGAACATTTTCACCTAAATCCAGAGATTCCTAGTCAAATAAAAAATACCACAATCTAGCAGAAAGTAAGAGTCAAAATGCCAAGGGGCCAATCAGCATTACACAAGATTTAACAGCCACTATTATAAAAAGAGTAGAGAATGTAGAGCATCATATCTGAGAAGGCAGAAAAAAACATGTGTGTCTCTGTGTGTGTATGTATGTATATATATATATATATATATATATATACATACACACACAGAGACACACACACATATATATGTATATATATATATGCCTTGTGTGTATTAATATATATGTGCGTATATTTATATCTATATCTATAGGCTTCCAACCAAGAAACTTGCCCAGCAAGACTGTGTATAAATGTACAATGGGTCTGGGTTTGGGAGGTGGGGAATGAGTTATTAATGAAATAGAGAACTTCCAAAAACTCCTGATGTGAAGGCCAGAACTGTGCAGAAACTTTGAAATACAAAGACTAGAACAGAGAGAAAAATGTAAAGGTAAATATGAATGAGAAATTATAGGGATCTAAACAAGAATAAACTCTTTCCATTCTAATACATTTTATGATGCATACCACTTCCCCACCTCCACCAAACCCTATCATCTTAATTTTTTTATCTTAATTTTTTTTAAATTTATGGAATAAAATGAGCATTTATGTAATATAGTACAAAAAAAACCATGATTGCACATGAAACTGCAAATCTACTGTGCACAACTTGCTATTCCATTCAAATATGCAACAAAATTATCATGAAAATTTCTTTTTTCTTCCCTATGCCTTCCACCCTAGAGATGGCTACCATTAGACACAAATATATATAATGGAAAATTATTCTAAGCATACTTCTATTTATCAGTTCTTTTTTTTGGATATAGATAGCAACTTTCTTCATATGTTCTTTATAGTTAATTTGGGTATTTATAATAATCAAAATAATTTATTGGTTCAAAGTCGTTCTTAAAGAAATATTGCTGTTACTGTATACAATGTTCTCTTGGATCTACTCATTTCACTCTTCATTATTTTGTACAAGTCTTTCCATTTTTTTCCTTTTTTATTACTGAAACTTAAATACACACTAAGAAAAGAAAAAATATTACAAATTTAAATACATAATAAGAAAAGAAAAATAATGTGTCAGTGCAGAGCATAAGAGAGCATTCAATATATATAGCATTAAATTTCCATTTCAAAAAAGTCTATATAATAAATACTATGCATTGTGTTGAAAATTTTTCTTCTTTTCTTTGCTTCCTTGTTAATTTTCTTTTGTTCTTTGCTGTGTACTTTTTACTTTGCTCTTTTCCCTCCCTTCCTCCCCCACCCCTGCAAAGGCTACAATTAACTTCCGATGTATTTATATATGGATATATATATATATATATATATATATATATATATATACATACATACATACATATATACACACACATATAGATACATACATATATAGACGTATACTGTCCCTAACAAATTCTACTTGTGATCTTTGTTTGTGCATTTCTCTTATTTCCTATCCTACCTAACGCCTCTACTTTACTTCAACCCTCCACCTTGCCCTCCTATTACTTAACCTAGCCCCCCTCCAAGGATCCCTCCTTCATCCTCCCATTCCCATTAATCTAAACACCCTTCTATGCCCTGCCTTTAGCCTATTCCCTCACCCTTCCCTCTAGAGATCCCTCCCTTGTCCTTTTACCCCTCTCCATACCCTTACCCTTTTATTTCTTCTGAATTTAGAAGACTTTTATACTCTTCTCTCTATTTATGTATTATTCCCTCTTGAACCCATTCCTGATGAAAGTAGGTTTCCAGAACTAACAGCCCTCCTCCCCCATCTATTTCCTCTGTGTCAGTTCTTCTCATGCCTCATTTTTATAAAATAATTACTCTTTTTAGTTGTTCCTGAACAGTTTTACTTTTAAAAATCATATCACACTCAGGTCTACCCCAATCTTTCTTATGAACTACTCAATTACTAATAACAATCTTAGACATATGTTTTACATTTTATATACATAAAAGGTAAACAGTCTATCTTTATTGAGTTCCTTGTAATTAGTCTTTGGTATGTACCTTATATTTCTCTTGGCTCTTATATGTTAAATCTTCTATTGATTTGTATCAGTAAGGCAAGTGCCACAATTTCGATGGTGACTATGAATATGCCAGTATAGTTCTGTATTGCAGAATATAAGACACTCTCCATATAGAAGGCAGAAGATGTAAAACATTTATTTAGACACCAGAGGATCAAATCGCTAAACTCCAATTCAACATAGCAGCAATTATATCCCCAAACCAGTAAGTCCACTTAATCATAACAGCAAAGAATTTAAAATACAGTTTCACAGCAGGGATCCAAGCAATCCCATAACCTTCCCCTGTGCTGGGGCCTTCCTGTAAACACTCAGTCACAAATCCTAGTTGTCTATTTGGCTGGGTCCTCTCCTCCTGAAGTTCTGAGGAAGAGAAGCTTAACTGCTACCCTCAGAGTATACACCGAGATGCAGACACAGACACAGACACACACACACACACACACACACACACACACACATATACATATGTATACCCTTTTCAGGGCTTCACAACCTTCATGACCTAATTAGCAAAAGGATGTGGGCCCTCCTACAGACAAGCCTCTCCTAATCAAACTTCCCTTAACTAGCTACACCTGAGACCTGTTAATGGGATTAATGGGCTGGGAAGATCTTTAATCTCATTAACATCACTAGAGTTCAGGGTTTTTTTTTTTTTTTTTAAACAAAGTCCTGAAAGTCTGACAGTTCATTAAATGTCCATTTTTTTTCATTTAGGATTATGCTTAACTTTGCTGGGTATGATATTTTCAGCAGAAACCCCAGTTCTTTTGCTCTCTTATATATAGTGTTCCAAGATTTGCGGTCTTTTAGTGTCACCACTGCTAGGCCTTGTGTGATTCTGATTGTGGCATGACCATATTTAAACTGTTTTTTTTTTTCCTTCTTGCTCATGATACTTTATCCTTGAGCTGGGCATTTCAGAATTTGACTGCAATATTCCTATGGGTTTTCCTCATAGGATCTCTTTCAGGTTGTGATGGGTGGATTTTTTTGTATTTATTGTTTCCTCTCTTCTAATGCTTCAGGACAAGTTAATAATTTCTTGTATTATTGTATCAAGATTCTTTTTTTGACCATAGCTTTCAGGTACTCCAATTATTCTTGTGTTTTCACTTCTTAATCTCTTCTCCAGGTCATTTGTTTTTCTTTTTTTTTTAACTTTTAATCTCTTTATTGTTAACCAATGAATGTTATGCAAAATAATAGACGTAATTGTAGCTTAATTGAACAACACAAAATCGTGATGCTAAACTCTCACTAAGGGCAAAAAGCATAACATAAATTTACTTTACCAAATGATTATTAATGTATTCTCAACATGGCTGCATGAGCATGTGCTCCCAATGGTGAGTGAGAAGCTATACTGCTTTGATCATTATGAAAACTCAAATTACAAATGGTTGTTCCTGTGTTAGAAAAATTCAGACAGCTTTATAAATGGATTAGATCCATCCATTTTAATTCAAATCTACATATTATAGATTATGAACTGCAACTATAACCAGTAATTTTTCAACACTGATATTAAGCTGACACATCAATGTTGGTGCACATTTGTTTTTCTTATGAGATGTTTCACATTCTCTTCTATTGTTTTTTTATATTTTGTTTGATTATTTCTCAGTCTCTTACAACTTGGCTGGCTTCTATTTGCCCAATTCTGATTTTCAAGAAGTCATTTTCTTCCTTAAAATTCTGGATCTCCTTTTCTAATTGGTTGACTTTCTTTTCATAATGTTCTTTTTCTCCTTATTATTTTTTTTAGTTTTCCCTGAATTTCTCTCATTTGATTTTTAATTTTTTTAAGTTCTTCTATGAATTCTTTTTGAGCAGGTGACCATTTACCATTACTCTTTGGGGTAGAAGAGTGTTTCTTTGCTTCAATGTCCTCCTCTGAAGACAAAACCTGGTCTTCTCTATTCCCATAGTAACTTTTTATGGTTGAATTTTTTCTCCTTTACCTATGCATTTTTTTAATTTGTTTTTTTTAATTTGCTCAATTTTTATAATCACCTCTAATCCTGGACTATGGGGCATGGTGCCTCTGGACTCAGATCCTCCTTCAGTTCTCCCCTCTAGCTTGGAACTGGAACCAAGACATCCAGCTTCCTGTAAGTGCTCATAGTCAGCAATGTCCCTACCCCATTGCTTGTGCACTCATCATGTGTGTACTGGTTCCTTCTCACACCCAGCAGCATATCCAAAGCACAGCTAGGACTGGTGTTCCTTGTCAACAGATGTTCCCTCGATCTTCTGGCTCTGATGCCCAGCAGCCCTCACTGTTGCGGGTAAAAGTTCCTGGTCTGGGACAAGGCAGCCTCCTAACCAAGCTATACCGAGGGCTTGCTGCTTGTTGTTTAAGGGGACCTAGCCTGGAGGTATTTACTCTTCACAAGAACCAAACCTAGTGCTGGGACTTTTTTTCAGATCCTCTCATATTGTCCCAGGAGGACTCTTGTTCTGCCCCTACTCTTATTTATTTTTACCTGCTCAATATTTTCCCTGATGTGCTATTTCATCTCTTTTGTAGGGGGAAATCTTGAGAGCTTCGAATTTTCTGACCTATTCTCCCATGATTTTTTTTTCTAAAATCATTGAGCTCACCATTTCTTATAGCACAATAGTATTCTATTGCAATCATATACCACAACTTGTTCAGCCATTCCCCATTAGTGAGCATCCCTGAAATTTCCAGTTCTTTGCTACCACAAAGAGAGCTTCTATAAACATTTTAGAACAAATAGGTTCTTTTCCTTTTCCCCTAATTATCTTTGGAAATAAGCCAAATAGTGTTATTGTTGGGTCAAAGGGAATGGATAGTTTAATAACTCTTTGGGCATAATTCCAAAGTGCTCTCCAAAATGGTTTGATCAGTTCACAATTCTACCAACAATGAATTAGTGTCCCAATTTTTCCTACATCCCCTACAACATTTGTGACTTTTCCCTTCTATCATTTTAGCCAATCTGGTAGGTGTAAAGTGATATTCCAAAGTTGTTTTAGTTTTAATTTCTCTAATCAATAATTATTTATAGCATTTTTATATGACTACAAACTGTTTTGATTTCTTCATAAGAAAACTACGTGTTCACATCCTTTGGCCATTTATCAGTTAGGGAATGACTCATCCTCTTATAGATTTGACAAAGTTCTTGAGACCTTTATCTGATAAAGTATAAATCCCGCCCCCGCCAAAATTCTGCTTTTCTTCTGATTTTGGTTGCATTTGTTTAATTTTACAAAACCTTTTAATTTAATGTAATTGAGATTATCCATTTTATACCTAACTTTGCTCTCTCTCTTTTTTATTCGAATTCTTCTAATTTTTTTGGTAAAATCTTTCTTTATATCTAGGTCATGTTTCCATTTTGACCTTATCATCTTAAGAGGTCATAGAGGGAATCTAATAAGTCAGAGTCTGAGAATGATTTTTACAGATTCTAAAATGTGTTTTTTGATGTCATGTTTCTTACATCATCATACTTATTCCCAGTATCTTCACCTTTTTCACCCAGATATCCATCTTCTATATCAAATAGTATTTCTTTAAGACAAAAAAGACCAGCACAACTAACTGATACATTGGAAAAGTCTAAATATTTGTATAATGTGTAACAGCTATAAGTCTCATACCTTCATAAACTGGAGTGTTACGGGTATACTCTTACATGTTTTGTTTGGAATCATACTTACTATTTATACTTCTATAACATTCACTTTCAATTTTTTGTGTAATTGTTCTTTCCATTTACATTGTTGTAGTCATTGTTCTTATTTTTTCTTTTCTCTGCTTACTTCACTCTGCATCAATTCAGATAGATCTTTCCATGCTTCTTTCTAGTCATCATATACATAATTTCTTCCAGCACAGTTACATTCCATTACACTTACATACCACGGTTTGTTTAAACATTCCCAAATCAATGGGCAACTACTTTGTTTCAAATTCTTTGCTATCACAAAAAGTATAGTATTTTGGTGTATATTAGGATTTCTACTGATCAAAGGCTTTTTGAGGCTATATATGCAGTAATGGAGTCTCTGGTTCAAGTGATATGGATATTTTAAACACTTAATCTGCATTATTCCAAATTACTTTAAAAATGCTTATACCATCCCTTTCTTTCACGAACAAGGTATTGGTGTGTTTATCATTCCACAACCCCTGCAACATTGACTGCTGTCATTCTTTGTCATCTTTGCTAATTTGCAGAGTATGAGATAAATCATCAGGGTTACTTTGATCTTTCTTTCTCTTATTATTATTGATTTAGAGCATTCTTTCATGGGGTTATGAACATTCTGAAATTCTTCTCTTCAGAGCTGTTTGCTCATATCTTTTGACTACTTACTCATTGTGGAAGGCTATTATCATGTGTATTGTATATATATATATATATATTATGTATATGTATGTATGTATGTTGTTTCTATATCTTGTATACCAAATGCTTATTAGAGAAATTTGATAAAAAGATTATTCCCCATTCAATACCTTTTCTTCTTATCCAAAGTACATTAATTTTATTTGTGAAGAAACTTTTCAGTTTCATATAATGAAAATTTTCATTTTTTTAAAAAAATGGTTTTATTTCTTGTTTTATTAAGATATCATACCTTACCTATAGCTGTGATAAGTATATGATCTGTTTCTCTTCTAATCATTTTATAATATGATCATTAACATGAAGATCATATTTCCCTTTTGAAGGTATTGGTTTTCCCAGCAGTTTATTATCAAACCTTGGTTCATGGAGTTGCATTGTCTTGTCTAGTCTGTTTCATTGGTCTATCTCTCAGTTAAAAAAAATCAACACCAGATGGTTTTTATTATTGCTATCTTTTTAAAAAATTTTATTTTAGACTAGAGGGCCAGAACACAAATAGAGATTAAAGGAACAAAACACATCATAAACTTAAATATTGAGACTTAAATACAAAGTAAGAAAAATAGCATGTCATGTGCATAGCAGAACATAAGAGAGGATTGAAAATATATAACAATAGATTTTCATTTCAAGAAAGCCTATATGATAAATAATACATGTTTTGCTGAGAATTGTCCATCTTTTCTTTGCTTCTCTTGTGAGTTTTCTTTTATTCTCTGCTGTGCACTTTTATACTTTGTTCTTTTTATTTTCTCTCCCCCCACCTCACCCCTGAAGGCTACAATAAAGTTTGGATACATTTCTCTATAGCTATACACATATATATACATACATATATACACACACATACATACATACATACACATGCACACATTCCCAAACATACTCTATTCCTGGTCTTTGTTTTTATATTTGTGCATATCTCTGGTTTCCTATTCCTCCTGACTCCTCTACTTTACTTCTACCAACTACCTTGCCCTCCTATTACTTGCCTACCCCTCCTCCATGGATCCATCCCCTGTCTTCCCATTCCCATAAATCTAAACACCTTTCTGTACCCCCTTTTACCTATTCCCTCATTCTCCCCTCTAAAAATCCTTCCCTTGTCTTCTCCCCCCTCTCTATACCCCTACCGTTTCATTTCTTCTAAATTTAGAAGACTTTTATACTCTTTTAAATATATATATATACATTGTTCCATATTAAACCCATTCCCAATGAAAGTAGGTTACCTGAACTACCAGCCCTGCTCCCCCCTCTAGTTCCTTTGCATCCTTTCTTCCTCTGGCACCTCTTTTATATAAAATAGTTACTCTTTTTAGCTGTTTCTAAATGGTTTTACTTTTTAAGTTCATATCATAGTCAGGTTTACCCCAACCTTTCTTATGAGCTCACCAATTATTAATAAGAATCTTAGACATTGATTATTGCTATCTTAAAATAAGTTGGGGATCACACAGTGCTATTCCCCTTTCATCCCTATTTCTTTTCATCATTTCATTTGTTATTTGAGGTCTTTTGGTTTTCTAAGTGATTTTTGTTACTATTTATCAAGTTTTATAAAGTATTATCTTGGCGACTTGATTGCTAAAGCATAAAATATTTAATTTGGATTTGGTAATATTGTCACTTTTATTTTATTGGAATGGCCTAGCCATGAACCCTGAGTATTAATCTTGCTATTTTAGTTTTTCTTTATTTCTTTAAGGAGCCCCTTGTAACTGAATCTATACAAATATTTGTTTGCTCTGATAGATGAATCTCTAAATATTTTATGCATTTTGAAGTTATTTCCAATGGCATTTCCTTTTCTATTACAAATTTTTGGATATGTTTATTATTATGCACAAGTACAATTCATTTTTGAGAGTTAATTTATACCCTTCAACTTTTCTGTCTTGAATAATATCTTTTTTTGTATTCCTAAGATTTTTCAAGTACCTCACCATATCATGAGCACATAGGAAAATTTTTATCTTCTCTCCACCTTTCTTTATGCTTTTGATTTCTTTCTCTCATCTTATTGCTATTTCTAGCATTTTTAGAACTCTATCAAATGATACAGGGAAGACTGAGCATCCTTATTTTAAAAATGAATTTCTTGAAAAAGTTTCTAGTGTATCCCCATAGTGTGTGGGACGAGTGAAGACCTCTCACAAAAGGGAACAAATTAAATAAATAGAAATAAGTAGGATAGTGAGTCCCATTTCTCTACTTAGATATTTTCCCCTCCACAAGCTTAGCTAGTGACCGTAGGCCCCCGAGGTTAAGAACAGGTCCTGTGTATTTACCTAATGGCGAGAGGCCTGAAAGAAAGAAGGGTTGAGGTGAATAAGTCAGCAACCATAAAATTCTCTGAGGATAAGGATAAGACACAGGATACTCACCCCCTGTACATTGACCCCAAGATAAGAGAACCTCCGTTTGGGGAAGAATGGATGGAAAGCCGAAAAGCCAGGTGCAATATAGATGTGCAAGATTAGGTAACTAACAACTAATTCCTGCCTGTCACCGATAACCGAACTGTTTGTTTAATCGTCATTGTCATTTAAGACAGATTTACTACCTTGAGATTGATAGTAGAATGAAACAAGGATGGTGGGAAGTTTATGACTGTCTCCTGCTTGTAAAAAATAACCATACTGTTGGTTCCTTGCCATTGTCCCTGGGTAGATTTATCGCGTCTAGATTGTACCCTCAAAGCTTACGTCTGCAAGCTGAGAGGAAGGAGGTTGGGAGGGGGAATTGCGGTTAGGGACCTATATAAACACCCCAATTTTCTGTGTCCAGAGCGCTCTGACACTGAGAGGACCCCCAGTCCTTTCAATATCCGGGTTGCCCTTTCCTGCAGGATCGTAATAAATTTTCCTTTCTACTTTCACCTTGAGATGCCTCTGTTGTTAATTTTTGGATTCGTAAAATCCATCCCACACAATAGTATGTGACACTTGTTTTTGTTTTTAAATAGATGTTTTATGGTGTTTAAAAACATCTTGCTGTGCCTATATGTTGTAGAATTTTTAGCAGAAAATGATGCTAAAATTTCTTTGTTTATTAAGATAATTCTTTGGTTTGGGGTGTTTTGGTTTTAATATGATAATTACATTGATGATTTTCCTAATATTGGATTATCTTTGCATCCCTGGTATAAATCCCTCTTAGTTATAACAATTAATTTATTGGTTAAATTGCTGTAGTGTGTGTACAGAGTATTGTTTAAATTTTTTGAGTCCATATTAATTAATGATGTTGGCCTATAGCTTTTTTTCCCTGTGTTTTATCATTCAAAGTTCCCGTATTAGTAATATATTTATCTCGTAGAAGACATTCTTTCTTGATTTTGGAGAATGGTTTGTAAAGCTTTGGTACTAATTGTTATTTAAAAGCTTGGTAGTTTGTGAAGCTTTGGTACTAATTGTTCTTTAAAAGCTTGATAGAATTCTCCTGTGAATTCTTCAGGACCAGGAGTTTTTTCTTTGACAGTTCCTTTATAGACTAGATCTATTTTGTTTTCTGAAATTCGGTTATTGAAGGTTTCATTCTGGCCTTCTGATAGCTTGAGTATTTCATATACTTTGATTTATTCTATTTCTTTTTTTGTTCTCAATTGTGATATCATAGAACTGTGTATATGTGGTAATTGTTCTTTTTTTATTTTTTTATTTTTTATTTTTGGCATCTTTTTTTTAATTAATTAATTTATTTATTTAATATATTTAGTTTTCAGCATTGATTTTCACAAGAGTTTGAATTACAAATTTTTTCTCTATTTCTACCCTACCCCCCACTTCAAGATGGCGTATATTCTGGTTACCCTGTTCCCCAGTCAGCCCTCCCTTCTGTCACCCCCCTCCCCTCTCATCTCCTTTTCCCTTCCTTTCTTGTAGGGCAAGATAAATTTCTACACCCCATTGCCTGTGTATCTTATTTTCTAGTTGCATGCAAAAACTTTTTTTTTGTTTTTGAACATCTGTTTTTAAAACTTTGAGTTCCAAATTCTCTCCCCTCTTCCCTTCCCACCCACCCTCCCTAAGAAGTCAAGCAATTCAACATAGGCTGCATGTGTATCATTGTGTATAACCCTTCCACAATACTCATGTTGTGAAAGACTAACTATATTTTGCTCCTTCCTAACCTATCCCCCTTTATTGAATTTTCTCCCTTGAACCTGTCCCCTTTCGAGAGTGTTTGTTTTTTATTACCTCCACCCCCATCTGCCCTTCCTTCTATCATGCCCCCTTTTTTATCTTCTTCCTTCTTCTTTCCTGTGGGGTAAGATACCCAATTGAGTATGTATGGTATTCCCTCGTCAGGTCAAATCTGATGAGAGCAAGATTCACTTATTCCCCCCTCACCTGCCTTCTCTTCTCTTCCTACAGAACTGCTTTTTCTTGCCACTTTTATGCGAGATAATTTACCCCATTCTATCTCTCCTTTTCTCCCTCTCTCAATATATTCCTCTCTCATCCCTTAATTTTATTTTATTTCTTTTAGATATCTTCCCTTCATCTTCAACTCACCCTGTGCCCTCTTTCTCTCTCTCTCTCTCTCTCTCTCTCTCTCTCTCTCTCTCTCTCTCTCTCATATATATATACATACATATATACATATATACATAAACACACACACACACACACACACACACACACACACATATATATATATATATATATATATATATATATATATATATATATATATGCATATTCCCTTCAGCTACCCTAATACTGAGGTCTCATGAATCATAGACATCATCTTTCCATGTAGGAATGTAAACAAAACAGTTCAACTTTAGTAAGTCCCTTGCAATTTCTTTTTCTTGATTACCTTTTCATGCTTCTCTTGATTCTGGTGTTTGAAAGTCAAATTTTCTATTCAGCTCTGGTCTTTTTACTGAGAAAGCTTGAAAGTCCTTTATTTTATTGAAAATCCATATTTTGCCTTGGAGCATGATACTCAGTTTTGCTGGGTAGGTGATTCTTGGTTTTAATCCTAGCTCCATTGACCTCCGGAATATCATATTCCAAGCCCTTCGATCTCTTAATGTAGAAGCTGCCAGATCTTGGATTATTCTGATTGTGTTTCCACAATGCTCAAATTGTTTCTTTCTGACTGCTTTCAATATTTTCTCCTTGATCTGGGAGCTCTGGAATTTGGCGACAATATTCCTAGAAGATTTCTTTTTGCCATCTATTTGAGGAGGCAATCGATGGATTCTTTCAATTTCTATTTGGTCCTGTGGCTCTAGAATATCAGGGCAGTTCTCCTTGATAATTTCTTGAAAGATGATATCTAGGCTCTGTTTTTGATCATGGCTTTCAGGTAGTCCAATAATTTTTAAATTATCTCTCCTGGATCTATTTTCCAGGTCAGTGGTTTTTCCAAGGAGATATTTCACATTGTCTTTCATGTTTTCATTCCTTTGGTTCTGTTTTATAATATCTTGATTTCTCATCAAGTCACTAGCTTCCACTTGCTCCAATCTAATTTTTAAGGTAGTATTTTCTTCAGTGGTCTTTTGGATCTGCTTTTCCATTTGGCTAATTCTGCCTTCAAGGCATTCTTCTCCTCATTGGCTTTTTGGAGCTCTTTTGCCATTTGAGTTAGTCTATTTTTTAAGTTATTGTTTTCTTCAGTATATTTTTCAGTATTTTTTGGGTCTCCTTTAGCAAGTCATTGACTTGTTTTTCATGGTTTTCTCGCATCCTTCTCATTTCTCTTCCCAATTTTTCCTCTACTTCTCTAACTTGCTTTTCCAAATCCTTTTTGAGCTCTTCCATGGCCTGGGACCAGTTCATGTTTTTCTTGGAGGCTTTTGTTGTAGGGTTTTTGACTTTGTAAACTTCTTCTGTCTGTATATTTTGGTCTTCTTTGTCACCAAAGAATCCAAAGTCTGCAACTGAATCTGGGTGCGTTTTCGCTGCCTGGCCATATTCCCAGCCAACTAACTTGACCCTTGAGTTTTTCAGTGGGGTATGACTGCTTTTAGAGTTTAGAGAACTATGTTCCAAGCTTGGGTGGATGCGCTGCCACACCAGCACTCCTCCTTGCCCAAGAACCCCCAACCCGGACTGGACTTAGATCTTCAGCAGGCTCTTCACTCCTGCTCTGATCTGCCACTTAATTCCTCCCACCAGGTGGGCCTGGAGCTCAAAGCAACTGCAGCTGTAGTTCTGTAGCTGCTCCACCTCTGCTGCCCCTGGCGTGGTAGCCAAACCGCAAATTCCTTCCACTCCCGCAGCTTTTCCCACTAATCTTCTCTGTTGTCTTTGGTGTTTGTGGGTTGAGAAGTCTGGTAACTGCTGCAGGTCACTGATTCAGGGCGCTAGGGCTTGTTCTGCCTGGCTCCTGGTCTGGTTGGTCCACGCTGCTCACGCTGGGCTCTGCTCCGCTCAGCTCCACTCTGCTCCCAGCTCCATGTGGTGTGGACCTCCCCCAGAGACCATACAGGCTGTCCTGGGCTGGAGCCCTGCTTCCCTCTGCTGTTTTGTGGGTTCTGCAGTTTTAGAATTGGTTCAGAGCCATTTTTATAGGTTTTTGGAGGGACTCAGCAGGGAGCTCACACTAGTCCCTGCTTTCCAGCTGCCATCTTGGCTCTGCCCACCCCCCACCCCCCATAATTGTTCTTTTTTTCTAGTCTTGTTGGGATTTCAGCTTGCTCATTTGTTATTTTATTGATTTAAATTTCTGTCCTCTTTTTAAAAGTCAGATTAGTTAATGGTTTATCAATTTTATTTGTTTTTTTTCAAAGAAACAACTTCATGTTTTGTTACGGGCTGAGTTAGAGCTGAGCCCTGCTCTCCTCAGACCTCCAGGCCCAGGGGCCTGCTGAGATAGACTCAGGGCTTTGGGATGTGGGTGGAGCCAGGAGGAGGGGTCTTGCCTTTGTTGCCTCCCTAGCGATTCCAGGTCGGACCTGCCTGACCACGTGGAACTTCCGGCTCTCTGGCAGAGCATGTGGAACTTCCGGCTGCCTGACCACGTGGAGTTTCCGGTCTTTGCCTGGACTGCCTGCCCGCAGGGAGCTTTGGGTAGTGTGGGAGGAGAGTAGGCAGAGTCAGGGCGGTCCCAGGACCCAGGTGTATTAGCTTTACCTGTCTTTCACCCACGTAACCAAAGAGTGTACCTACGTCACTAAAGGTATAAATGTGCTGCTTGCTGAAATAATAAACGGAGTCATTCACCATCTTGTTCGGCTCCCGCCCCGTACATTGTCCGCGAGATCAGGCCCTTTGCTTAGGCAGAGGCCTGGGGCTTGGGGGGAACCCCGAGCATAGTCAGGAGGCTTCGGAAGCTCGTGACAATGTTTTATTTGTTGCTTATACTTTTGCCCAATTTATCTATTTCTTCTCTAATTTTCAATATATTCTCTTGTGCTTCTTTTAAGTTTATTCCTTGGGTTTTTAAATTTTTCACTTGCATATTCTGTTCTTTACATTTCTCTATTTCTATTTTGTTAATGGCTGTTTGTAGAGATATGAACCCCCTCTCAGGACTACTTTAGCAACATCCCAGAAGTTCTGGTATATTGTTTCATCACCATCATCATTTTCTTTTACGTAATCACCAATTGTTTCTATGATTTTTCCTTGACAAATTCCTTTTTAGGGTTTCATTATCAAGTCTCCATTTGGTTATTAGTCTTTTTTGTTTGTAATCCCTGAACTAATGACTATTTTTTTACATTATGGGTTTACAAAGGATGGATTAAGTATTTGTACATATTTACACCTGTATGCAGTACCTTTGTGCACTAATACATAGTTAATTTCTATAAAATTTTCATATGGTGCTAAGAAAGTTGTAAATGCTTTGGCTATCCCATTTAGAAGATGGCTAAATGGTCTTTTTCATATGAAACTATGGTTTTTATCATTTATTATTATGGTCTCATGCATAAGTTTATTTTTATTATCAAGTTGATTGCTTAAGTACACATTTAAAAATATAAGCAGAGGTTGTAAATGATATCTTGTGAGGTATCTTGTTGAGAACAATCTTTTTGAGCTATAGGTTGTACTTGATCTACTCTCGAATCTTTTTTTTAAATGTACTTATTTAGTATTTTACTTTTCTCCAATTACATGTAAAATTTTTTTATATTTGTTTTAAAAATTTTGAGTTCCAAATTCTCTCCCTCTCTTCCTGTCCCCTCCATTTAGAAAGCAAGCATTTTGATATAGATTGTATCTGTGTAGTCATGCAAAACATATTTCCATATTAGTCATGTTGTAAAAGAAACGACCAAGAAAATTATAAATAACCAAATACATAAAGTTTATAAAGGTAGGCTTCGATCACATTCAGAGTTTCAATTCTTTCTCTGGGAATGGATAGCACTGCTCATAAGTCCTTCAGATTTGTCTTGAATCACTATATTGCTGAGAATAGGTAAGTCATTCACAGTTGTTCATCTTACAATATTGCTATTACTGTATACAATCTTTTCCCAGTTCTACTCATTTCACTTTATGTCAAGGAATGTACGTGTTTCCAGGTTTTTCTGAGAGCATTCTGCTCATCATTTCTTGTAGCATAATAGTATTCCATCACAATCATATACTACAGTTTGTTCAACCATTTCCCATTTGATAGGCTTCTCCTCAATCTCCAATTCTTTACTACCAGAAAAGAGCTGCTATAAGTATTTTTTTATACATGCAGTCCCTTTTCCTTTTTTGTTTTTTATCTCTTTTGGGATACAGACCTAGTAGTGATATTGCTGGGTTAAAGTGTATGCATGATTTTGTAGCCCTTTGGGCAGTTCCAAGTGGCTCTACATAATGCTTGAATCAGTTCACAACTCCACCAACAGTGCATCAGTGTCTCAATTTTCCCACATTCCCTCCAGCATCGGTCATTAATGGTTAACTATTAGGAAAACTATGAAAATAATTATCCACATAAATACAAAGAATGGCAAAAATCATCACATTTTGTCAATAAACGCAGAAAAGGCTTTTCATAAGATAGAAAACCTCCTCATTGCTGTTTTAAAAAAAATCTAGAAAGAGTGGTAGAGCTGTGCATTGGTCCAAGTATTCTGGAAAGCAATTTGTAACTATGCCAAAAGAATTATTCCACAGAGTATAGTCTTACACCTAATGATACTAGTTTTATTCTCCAAATAGTTCAAAGAAGGAAGTAGATGACTTTTATACATAAAAATATTTATAGACATTAATTTTGTGCTGGCAAAGGACTGGAAAATGAAAGGATGCTCATCAACTGAGGAAGAGTTTAAAAAAGTTATGGTATATGAATGTGATGAACTACTCTTGTGAAGTAAGACATTACAAAGGGGATAGTTTCAGGAAAAAAAAACATTGGGGCAGCTAAGTGGCTGCCCTGGAGTCAGGAGGACCTGAGTTCAAATCCTGCCTCAGACACTTGACACACTTACTAGCTGTGTGACCTTGGCCAAGTCAAACTCAATTGCCCTACCTTCCCTCCTCCAGAAAAGGAAAATTTTTTTTTAAATTTTAGAAATTAAAAAATACCATGGGAAGAACTGTATGAAATGATGTAAAAAGGAAGTGAGAAGAACCAGAAAAAATGCTTTTAATAATAACCACAATATCTTAAAGATAATCAGATCTGGAAGACTTCAAACCTGTCATCAACACAATAACTAACCACAATTCCAGAAGATTCATGATGTAGCATACTATCCAGCTTAAAATAATGAACTGATGGATTTAGAGTGCAGATTGAATCAACTTTTCTTTAACTTCCTTACATCCATCCATCCTTCCTCCTTTCCTTCCTTCCTTCCTTTCTTTCTTTTTCTTCCTTCCTTCCTTCCTTTCTTCCTCCAATGCTTTCTTCCTTCCTTTTTTTCTCCCTTCCTTCTTTTTTTTCTTTTTTCCTTCCTTCTTTTGAAATAGCAGCATTGCAATAATATAGGTTTTGGACCAGATGGCATTGGTTCTGGATATGGGCAAACATAATTCAAGGGGACATTTTCACAATAACTTTTTAAAATCTTCACATAAATATAATCATCTCCCAAAAGAGTGGCAGGTCTCTAGTGTCATTTACATCTAGAGGAAAGGTAATAAGAATCCGTTCTAAAAATGTAGACCCATATCCTTAGGTAACCTCCTTGGTAAAATCCATCCCACAGTTCTACCCAAAAGAGTAGGGGATTGGAGTACTAAGACTGGACCCTTCCACAGGTTCCAGAGGGCTTCCATGCCACTTGATGGCTACTATGAACATGCTTTCTTTCTATATTTTAGTGTCAGTGCCACCAAAGAGAAAAGGAGGAATATTTGGTCTAGCTTGGTTGGATCCCATGCGCGCATTCAGTGCAGTGCCACAGAATAAAGTCTACTTGGCACTGGCTTGCAAGATGAGGCCATAAATGTAATGCAGTGACTCTAATAGGATACTCAGTGCCCTATCTGTCTCAGAGATGGCTGTTATTCAAGCATTGTCATTTCTACTAGGATCAGGAAAGGCTGTCCCCTTAGCCCAATAGTTTTTAATTTAACTCTGAAACTGATAATCCATGCTTGAAGAGATTCTGGCTAAACTATGTATTGTATGGCAGGAGAAATATGGTCCTAAAATAAACAGAATACCTTAAGAAGGTGTCTTACCTATAACTGATTAAGGTAAGTGTTCTATTTTTTTCTAATTTTTTTGTGATATGATCATGAACAATGGCATAAGTCCATTTAAAATTTAGTGTCCCATATGGTGTATGCTGTTGGTCCAACTTACTTCTCCCTGAGTGTTTGCTAGTTATTCCAGAAATTATTATCAAATAAGGACTTCATTCCTGAGTCATTCATCTTTTCAGGTTTAGCAAACATGGGATATGACATTCCATTACTGCTGGTTCTCACTTTTTAGTTTGTTCCATGGACCTGCTTCTATGTTTTTCAAACCATTCCATTTTTTGATGACTATTGATTTAGAGTATAGTTTGAATTCTGAACATTTAATTCTTAAAGTTTGGGGAGTCATTTCCATTGATATTCTAGGTCTTCTTCCCCAAAATATTTTGGTGTTATATAATTAGTTGTGTAAAGTACCTGTTTGATTGTGTTGTTGCCCTAGCATTCAACTGGTAAATTATTCTGGAGAGCCCTGATATTTTTGTTATATTGGCATGATCTATCCATGAGCACTGAACGTCTTTCTGGTTAATAAAGCTGTTCTTTATTTATTTAGGGGCAGGGGAACTTTGTAATTAAGCATACAGTTATTCTGTATGCTTTTCCAGACTGATCCCTAAATATTTTATGCACCTCTTCATTATTCTCAGTGGGGTAAGGACTACAGACTTTAAATCATGCCCTACTCCACCACTTCCAGCTCCTCTTCATGTGACCTTTTTCTCTACTATAATGTGTGCTTATTGTGGGCAGAGACCTTCTTGCTTGCTTCTTTTTAGATTTAGCCATCAGCAAAGTACTTGGCCCTTAGAAGGCACTTAATAAATGTTCAAGTCCATCTATCTGTCTGTAAAATGATAGTAAATGTACTCATACTTCTTCACTACTTTCCCTCCATTTGATTGGTGAGCAGAACCGTGAACTTGAAAACTTCCATTTAAGGAGATGGTTAAGGAGAGACATAGCATTTACCTATGTGTTCTTCTACTTTGGGACTTCTCAGACTTTTTCTTCACGTCCCTGCATTATGTACCTGACCCCCATTTCAACTTCCTTTTCTGTGTTTTCTTCCCTGATTAAATTGAAAGTTCATTGAGGGCAGTAACTGTTATCATTAATTTTCTTTCTTTTTTGTATTATTATTCTAAACACTTAGGAAACTAGCTGGAATATAGTTGGCACTTAACCAATGCTTGTGGATGTGAATTCACTTCATGGTCCTCACTGTCTCTCAGTCCCTATATCCAAGTAGTTTCCAAGTCTTGCCATTACTAAAACATAACTCTCATTCCCCACTTGTTTTCATTTCTCCTTGCCCTGAATTTCCTCTTCTTTATTCCAGCTTTTCATTTTCAAGCTTGACTCTGGATCTTGAATTCACATTGAGAAGTACCCTCCACTTCTGAAGCCTCTCCGGGTGATAGCTCCTCTCAGTGCCCAATCAATGAGATCCAGAGGGAACTGGGTTTAAGGCATGGTCTTTGAATAAGAAATCTAGCCAGTAAACCCCAAGTGTTCTCTTCAAGAAAGGACAACCAACCAAGCTAGCCTTATTCATTGAATGAGCCTTGCCTCTGTCATAGTGAGACCTGGGAAAGACCTTAGCTTAAAAAGACCAAGGTTTCCCACTGCATCCTGGACCATCTCTAGTTATCCTGATCTATATCTGGCCACTGGACCTAGATGGCTCTGGAGGAGAAAGTGAGGCTGGTGAGTTTGCACAGCCCTTCCTCACTTAAATCCAATTCTACTGCAAGTTATGACATCATCCACCTGATGTCATTGTCCTCTTTGAGAACAAAGGACAAACCACTACCTGTGATCTGAGCTGCCTCTCCTCCCCTTTCCTCTCCTCTCCTCTCCAAGGCCCTTTATAACCTAGCCACCTCCTATCTTTCCTATCTTCTTACCCTTTACTCCCTTCCACTTATTCTTTGAACCTGTGACAAGGGCCTCCTTGATGTTCCATGACCAAGATACTCCATCTTATTTTCTCTGTCTATCCAACATACCTGGCATGATTTTCCTCCTTCTCTTTTTTTTGGATGGGGGAAGGCAGGGAAATTGGAGTTAAGTGACTTGCCCAAGGTCACACAGCTAGTAAGTATGTCAGGTGTCTGAGGCCACTTTTGAACTCAGGTCCTCCTGACTACAGGGCCAGTGCTCTACTCACTGTGCCACCTTTCTTCTTATTTCTCTCTCCTGGCTCCCATGGATTTTAAAGTTGCAGTCAACAGTTCATCTTTGACTTGAAGCTTTCCCCTACCTCTCTCAATTCTAGTGCCCTCCCTCTCCAAATTAATTCCTATTTATCCTGTATATAGGTTTTTAAATTTGTTTTTTGAATCTCCAATTAGACTGTGAGCCTGTTGAGGCATGGAATTCTTTTTTTACCCTCTTTTTCCTTCCCCAGCGCTGAGCACAGTGTCTGGCACATAGCAGGCACTTAATAAACACTTGTTGACTGACTAAATGTGGTCCCCTCTAATTATTAGATCCCCACTCCATTGCCCTTCCTTTTGTTGATGTTATGCATAGATGTATACATGTATATGTTTTTTTCTTGCCACGGAGTGCCTCATGTTTGTCTTTGTATCCTCAGCACTCAGAGCAGCCCCTAAAATATAGTAGGTACTTAACAAAAGTTTTTTGAGCAATTAATTGACTTTGAGTTAGATAACATGGTCTTTCATTGATATCTGGTGTCCAAAAAGAACCATTTCATTAAATCTTTTCATTACACGCCTGCAGCCTTGTGGTCAGTTCAGATATTACAGTTTTAGTCGGCCATCGCATGTCCAAACCCTGGTATTACATTTTCTCCCATTTTAAACTTTTTTTTTGCTGTATTTTTGTACTTGTGAAAAATCACTTGCTGTTTAGTAAATTAGAATGGAGACAAATGAAATCCTAGATTTATGAAATGATGTAGGTAACGAATTCCTTCAGTCACAATAGAAATTCAGACTAAATTGTCACCACTGAAATTTCTCTTTACTCTCTTAATTTTGTCAGAAGTGATATGACAAAGGTTAATTTATAAAAGCTGTGGAGTGAAAATGGAGCAGGCTTCACTCTACAGTGCCTGGCCCTGAGTAATATTAATTCCACATTCACAAGAATAAAACTGGGGGAAAAAAGAAAGTAGTTGATCTGAACGTTGAAGCGAGTTTATGAAATAAGTATCAAAGTGTGATTGAGACAATCCTACCAGTAGGAATCAGCTTTTTAAAGGCTTCCAAGAACCAACTGTTAAATTTTCAGGAATTTTTCAAAGTTATTGTTGTTTGTCCTTCCTCGTCAAGTTACTTAATGTTTCTTACCTCAGTTTCCTCATCTGTAAAATGAACTGGAGAACTTAATGTCAAACCATTCCAGTGTCTTTGCTAAGAGAACCTAAATGGGGTCAAGGAGAATCAGACAGGACACATGACTGAATAAAAACACTATTAGAAGATGAACTTTGTTGCATCTTGTTCTTATCGTGCCAGTCTACAATGCTGGGAAGAATGTTTGGACTAGCTAGGAAGTTGTTAGAAGATAGTCCTAAATTCTTCATTTGGCACTATTCAAATCATTGATTGTAATTTTAGTTTAGCAGTTTCCTTACTAAAAAAAATTAATAGTTTTAAAATCTTTCTGAATAAAACCCATTCTCTTTATCATTAATGTAATTTTTAAAAAATTAAACTAAACTAAAAGTTGTGGCTAAAATCTTGGCACTGAAATAATTGAAACTGGTCCAGTACAAGGACAGAAATGAGTGGTTTATTCTTTAGGACCTGCTACTACTATGTGCTTTCCTTGTCCAGTATTACACATGAATTTCTGCTCAGTTGTTTTCTCACTGTGTTTTATGAAGAGATTCTTGTTCTTATTGCTGCTCAGTTGTTTCAGTCATTTTCAGTTCTTCATGACCCCATTTGGGGTTTTCTTGGCAAAGATGCTGAAGTGGTTTGCCATTACCTTGTCTGGCTCATTTTACAGATTAGGAAAATGAGACAAACAAGGTTAAGTGACTCACCCAGGTTCACAAACTTGTACATATCTGAGGCCAAATTTTAACTTATGTCTTCCTGATTCTAGACCTGAGATTAATCAACATTAATTTCTTGGAAAGTTTTACTTTATTGATTTATATTCTTCAAAAACTTTCATTAAGTCTAATTTCACTGGAGTCACCATCAACTAACATTCAGAAAGAACAAAAATTAAGCAGTATATCATACATACTTTGGAAAACTTAAGGATTGTTACTAGAAAGCATGTATCTCAAGCAGATTAAAGTCAGATAAATATAAAGATATTTCATTTGATAAAGCAATACCTTTAATGCTCTTCCTAGGAATATGTTGGTAGAAAATATAATTCAATGGATGAACTTATATCTTTTCTCAGTTAGAAGGAATGATGAAATCATTTTGAGCTATTTTTATTTATTTGAATTCTCTAATTGGCCTGATGAAGAACTTAGTTCATTATGCGTAGATGGTGGAAAATGGAGTGATTTAAATGAACTGTAAACCATGAATGTGATTTTCTAGATTTTTGTAGATAATAATGTAGAATTATACAATATTCATTCACTGCAACTGTACAATAGGATAAAAAATGTCACCACTATGGCATTCTTTAGCCCAAGCTGAAAGAGTTTTCAATTTAATGGATAATTTTTGAACTGGGGAGAAAGAGATTAAAAATAGATCACATATCTGATATACAGATGCTACATTTATTGGAAAAAGAGTCAGCCAATTGAGATGCAACTTTATTTGTAAAATCACATTTGAATTTCAACTATAGGTTGGCTATTGATAAAAGAGTTCAGAAAAATTTAAGAAAAGCATTCTGGGAGAATTTTTTGGCTAACTGGAATTTATACATAGACAGGCAGAGAGGATACACAGACAGATATAAAGGGATAGACAGACAAAGACAGGGAGGGACACATAGACAGACAGAGACAGAAAGGGATACACAGATAGCCAGAGGGGGACTGAGAAGGACACACAGCCTGAGGGGGACTGAGAGGGACATGCAGAGAGATGGGGACTGAGAGGGACACACAGATGGATGGAGACTGAGAGGGACATATAGACAGATGGGGACTGAGGACACACATAGAGACAGAGAGTGAGAGGGACGCACAGACATAAAGAGACAGAAATGGACATAAAGAGAGGGGACACACAGACAGAGAGGGACACACAGACAGACTGAGGGGGACACACAGAGAGACAGAGAGGGGACACATAGATATACAGAGGGGGACAGACAGACAAAGACAGGGAGGGACACACAGATCAAGACAGTGAGGGTCACATAGACAGCCAGAGTGGGATACAGATGGAGACTGAGAGGGCACACACAGACAGACTGAGACAGAGAGGGATACACAGACATGGGGGCCTGAGAGGAACACACAGACATAGGGGGCCTGAGAGGGACACCAAGAGAGAGGGGGACTGAGAGGGACGCACAAACAGAGGGGGAGTGATGGGGATAGAAAGACGGGGACTAAGAGGGACACACAGACAGACAGAGACTGAGAGGGACATGCAGACAGACAGAAACAGAGAGGGACACACAGACATACAGACACAGAGAGGGACATACAGAGAGGGGATACAGAGATGGAAACACAGACAGAGACAGACACACAGACAGACATAGAGGGACACAGAGACAGAGAGGGGACATACAAAAAGGGGACACACAAACACACAGAGAGCTGACACACAGACAGAGAGGTAAGGACAGATAGAGACAGGGAGGGACACACTGACAGATGGGGACTGAGAAGGACACACAGGCAGATGGAGAGGGGACATACAGACAGAGAGGGGACACACAGATAGACAGAGACAGAGAGGGACACACAGACAGACCGAAGACACACAGGCAGAGGAACACACAACCATAAAGGGAAACACACAAATATAGAGAGGGACACACAGACAGAGGGGGATTGAGAGGGACACACAGACAGACAGAGAGGGGAACCACAGACAGACAGGGGACAAACAGAGACATCACACACAGCCAGAAAGAGACTGAGAGGGGACACACAGACAGAGAGCGACCCACAGAGAGGGACCCACGGATAAAGAAGAACACATAGACAGACAGAGGAACACAGAGACATAGCAGGGACACACAGAGAGACTGAGAGGACAAATAGACCGACAGAGAAGGACACACAGACAGACGGTGTCAGACACAGAGACATAGAGGGGATACACAGACAGAGACTGAGAGGGGACACAGATACAGACAGAGATTGAGAGGGGACACAAAGACAGACAGAGAGGGACATACAGACAGAGGGTACATATGGACAACAAATAATATATATGTATATATATATATATACTAAAATTCTCTGAAGTTTCAATAATGGATTATCAAATTTAAATGATTGAACTGAGTTATATTAAGTAAGAATTATCTGGGAACTTCTAGATCTGAACCAGAAGGAGCAGAACTCCCTTTTAGAACTCTCCTAAGTAAAAAGCCTTTTTGTCAAAGAAAGGACATCTAGGTATCAGAGAACTACATCAGGCATTTGGGATTCAAAAAAAGAAGGTGCTGCTTAAATGGATACTGGGAATAAATAACTGGGATACAAGAAATTTAATGTTAGTTAACATTGTTAATAATGATTGCATTGCTTTGTACATTTCATATTTAAGTTTTCTTGGTTGTCTAACATGTAAATGTAAACATGTGACATGTAAATCTCCCCCTCTCAAAAGTAGTTTAATCTGTATCTGACAAAATAATTATATAATTTTGTGAATTGTGGGAAAAACTTTATTGTAGTGTTTGAACCTAGCCCTGTGTGGCTGGGAAATTGAACTTAGCTATGTTACCTATGTTGTGCAGGTTCCTCTCAATTATCAAATCATATGTTTACTGGGAGTCCTGTCAGGTCTGACTACCCCCATAGCTGCCAACATGTAGATATGGACTCTTGGATCCATCTGTCTGTCACATCTAAAGATTGCTTTGCTTTGGAGTGGACATCTGAGGCCATAGGAAAACTTGCCCTCCAGTTTCCAAGAGGCCTGAAAAAGATGACATCAGATGTAGACAGCTTTCCCAAAAGTCCGGACCAGGGCTTCACAAAACAAAGCTCCCTCCCCACCTGAAGCCTCTTCCTGGGGGTGGGCAGCTTGCTCAGATTCTTTGTACTTTCTGTTGCTGGGGTGCTTACTACACTTGCTATCCTCTTCCTAAGCATCCAGATAGGACTGACTTTGGCTCACAAATGTTCTACCACCTCTATAAACAAAATAATGCTGTCTATAGTTGTTTTCCCTCGATCTGCAGGGCCCCCTCCAGACACAGAGAGTACCTCTTCTCCCCGGTCAGCAAAGGAAGATTTTTTTTTAGAACTTCCTTTTCCATTCCCTGAAGAAGTGTCATACCTTTCTTGGTCTACAGGTGTTGCTTTTGCTCACTTTTGACCAAGAGGAGGAAATAACCATCCTTTCAGATTATTTTAACCCCAATAAGACCCAAATCCTGAACTAATCATCCACATTGCTTTGCTCTATCCTAAAAATGCCCCTTTCTGTGCCAGCAACTTCAAAGACCAGATAAGATTGACAAGGGGTATCTTTCCTGTTGGTGACAGGATGTCTGCAACCAGAACAGTGGCATTTCTCTTATCTGGATATTCTAGGGACATTTGCATCTTGGGATCATAATCTCTAAATGACACTACCTTGTCAACTGTCTTGTTCAACTAAGAAGCTTCCTTTCTTATGATATGGAGATCATAAAATTGAGTAACACAGACATGCTGAGTTGGGACTAAAATGTATTTTAACTTTCTCATTCCTTTTTTCAGACAGTCAGAACTTATGCTCTGGCTCCTTGTATGTACAAGTAAGCTAGCTTTGCTAGCTTTAACGGAATAAACAATATGAAGTTGCATATCACCTAGCTTGTTTGCCTCCTTTAACCAAACTTTCAGGTCGACAGAATGCTGGACCTGGAGTCAGGAAGATTCATCTTCCTGAGTTCGAATCTGTCCTCAGACACTTACTAATTGTGTGAACCTGTGCAAGACACTTAAACTCTGTTTGCCTCCATTTCTTCATCTGTAAAATGAGCTGGAGGAGGAGATGGCAAACCATTCCAGTATCTTTGCCAGGAAAACCCCAAATAGTGTCAAAAAGAGTCTGAAATGACTGAACAAACATTTTTATATGCCGCAGTACATTAGTGTGCCTATCTTCTGACGACCCCTCCAACATTGACTGTTGTCGTTTTTGAGTCTTTTTTGCTCATTTGAAGGGTGTGAGATAAAATCTCAGAGTTGTTTTAATTTGCATTTCATTATTATTAGTAATTTGGAACACTTTTTCACGTGGCTGTGAATACTCTGAAGTTCTTTTGGGAACTGTTTTTTTAATATCCTTTAACCATTTATTTATTGGGCAATGGCTATTAGTCACACACACACAACACACATACATACACATATATGCATATGTGTAAATACATACACATAAATACATACACACACATATATCTTAAATACCAAACCCTTATCAGATAAATTAGATACAAAGATTCCCCCCATTTGAACACTTCCTTTCTTATCCTAGATGTATTAATGCTGTCTGTACAGAAGCCTTTCAATTTCAAGTAATAAATGTTATCTACATTATCTTTTATAATTACTTCTGTTATTTAGTCAAGAATACATCTCTTAACTATAGTTATGAGAAGAATGCAATCTGTCTCCCTACTTTAAGGTCATATCCCTTTAGAATGGATTGTGGAGTGTGGTCCAATGTTGGTCCATGTTGGTCCAAGCCTAATTTCTCCTAGACTGCTTTCCATTTTTCTCTGGCAGTTTTTATCAAATGGGGAGATTTTCCTTAGGTAACTTATGTTTTCCACTTTATCAAACTTTGGGTTATTGACTTTTATGGTTTCTGAATTTCTCTTTTCTAGTCTGTTCTATTGATCTATCTTTCTATTTTTTAACCAATACCAGATGATTTTGATGACGGCTGCTTTATTACATGGTTTAATGTCTAGAAATGCTATTCCCTCTTTGTTCTTATTTCATGATTTCCCTTGATATTCTAGGTGTTTTTCCCCAAATTTTATCATTTTATCAAGCTCTATAAATTGGTCTCTTGGAAATTGATTTTAGTAGTGTTGTCATTTTTATGGTATTGGCATGGTCCAATTCATGAACACTTAATATTCCTCCAGCTATTTAGTGTTTCTATCATTATTTTGAATCTATAGAAATATTTTGTGTGTTTTAGGTGGTTGATGCCTAGATATGTTTCCAATTTTTTTTTATTTTTAGTTTACAACACTTGGTTCTACATAATTTTGAGTTCCAGATTTTCTTCCCTCCCTCCCCCCCTCCCTCCCCAAGGCATCATGGAATCCCATATAACTTCCACATATAACTTCGCATTGAATTAATTTACACAGTAGTTAAGTTGTGGAGAAGAATTATGACCAATGGAATGAATAATGAGAAAGAAGAAACAGAACCAAAAAAAACCAACCCCAAAACAAAAACAAAAGAGAGGGAAAAAAAGGGGGGAAAAGGCAAGCATGAATTGTGCCTCAATCTGCATTCATACTTCATAGTTCTTTCTCTGGATGTAGATAGCATTCTCCGTCGTGAGTCCTTTGGAGTTGTCTTTGCACATTGTGTTGCTGAGAAGAGCAAAGTCTGTCAGGGTTAGTTCTCACAGAATCCATATATCTGTGGTTGTGTGTAATGTTCTCCTGACTCTGCTTCACTCACTAAGCACTATGTTGTGTAGGTTTTTCCAGGTTGTCATGAAGTCCGTATCATCCCCATTTCTTATAGCACAATAGTATTCCATTACCTTCATATACCACAGCTTGTTCAACCACTCTCCAATTGATGGGCATCCCTTTGATTTCCAATTCTTAGCTACCACAAAAAGAGCCACTATAAATATTTTTGTTCATATGGGTCCTTTTCCCACTTGTGTGATCTCTTTGATATACAACCCTAGAAGTGGTATTGCTGGGTCAAAGGGTATGAACATTTTTATAGCCCTTTGGACATAGTTCCAAATTGCTCTCCAAAATAGCTAGATCAGTTCACAACTCCACCAGCAATGTAACAATGCTCCAATTTTCCCATATCCTCTCCAGCATTTATCATTTTCCTGTTTTGTTATTTTAGCCAATCTTACAGGAGAAATGTGGTATCTAAGAGTTGTTTTGATTTGCATTTCTCTAATCAGTAGTGATTTAGAGCATTTTTTCATATGCCTATAGATAGCTTTAATTTCTTCCTCTGAAAACTGCCTGTTCATATCCTTTGACCATTTCTAGATTGAGGAATGACTTGTATTCCTATGTATTTGGTTCAGTTCCCTGTATATTTTAGAAATGAAGCCTTTATTGAGATCAAGGGTGAAACAAGGATGTCCATTATCACCCCTACTATTCAATTTGGTACTAGAAACATTAGCTGTTCCAATAAGAGAAGAAAAAGAAATCAAAGTAATTAGAATAGTCAAAGAAGAAGCTAAATTATCACTTTTTGCAGATGATATGATGATTTACTTAGAGAATCCTATAGAATCAAGTGAAAAACTACTTGAAATAATAAACAACTTTAGCAAAGTTGCAGGATATAAAATAAACCCACATAAATCCCCAGAATTCCTATACATTACTAACAAAGCCCAACAGCAAGAGATAGAAAGAGAAATTCCATTCAAAGTTACTGCAGACACTATCTGCCAAGACAAACCCAGGGCCTATATGAACATAACTATGAAACACTTTTCACGTGAATAAAGTCAGATCTAAATAAATGGAAAAATATCAGTTGCTCATGGTTAGGCCAAGCTAATATAATAAAAATGACAATTCTACCTAAATTAATCTATCTATTCAGTGCCATACCAATTGAACTGTCAAAAAACTATTTTACAGAGCAGGATAAAATAATAACAAAATTCATCTGGAAGAACAAGAGGTCTAGAATATCTAGGGTATTCATGAAAAAAAAATCCTAGAGAAGGTGGCCTAGCCATACCAGATATTAAACTGTACTATAGAGCAGCAGTCATCAAAACTATCTGGTACTGGCTAAGAAACAGGGTTGTGGATCAGTGGAATAGGATAGGAACACAAGATGGAGAAGTCAACAACTATAGCAATCTACTCTTTGATAAACCCAAAGAGGCCAGCTTCTGGGCTAAGAATTCACTATTTCACAAGAACTGCTGGGAAAATTGGAAAATGGTAGGGCAGAAACTGGGCATAGACCAACATCTTACACCATATCCCAAAATAAAGTCAAAATGGGTTCATGATTTAGGAATAAAGGCTGAAACTATAGGCAAATTGGGAGAGCAAGGAATAGTTTACCTATCAGATTTATGGAAAAGAATTCATGACCCAACAAGAGATAGAGAGCATTACAAAATGCAAAATAGATAATTTTGATTACTTTAAATTGAATTGTTTTTGTACAAAAAAAGCCAATGCAACAAAGATTAGGAGGCAAGCAGAAAATTGGGAGAAAATCTTTACAACTCGTGTCTCTGATCCCTATATATTTTGTGTATTCTGTACTTATTTGGAATGGTGTTTCCCTTTATGTTATTGCTTTTTTGTTTGGTTATTATATATAAACTTCTGTTGATGCTTGAGGATTTATTTTGCAGTCTCTAACTTTGCTGAAGATATTGTCTCAGTATCTTTGAAGATTGCTGTGGATTTTGCAAGTAAACCATCACACCATCAGCAAACAGGAATAATTTTATTTCCTTTTTACTTTTCTTTGATTCTTTCATTCCTTTCTCTTGTTTTATTGCTATATCTAACATTTCCAGTACTATATTAAATAGTTATGGGTATCCTTACTTCACCTCTGTATTTATTCGAAAAGGTTCTAATGTATCCCCATTGCATATGATGGTTGCTTTTGTCTTAAGATAGATGCTTTTTATGATATTAAAAAAGGTCTCTCTATACCACACTTTGTAGGATTTTTAGCATTAAAAGAGTGTTGTATTTTGTGAACTGTAATTTCTGCCTCTCTTAAGATGACCCTGTAGTTTGGGATGTTTTGAGTTTTAATGTCATTAATTATATTGACTATTTTCCTAATGTTGAACCATCTTTGTATCCCTTGTATAAGTCACACTTGATCATAGTGAATGATTTCTTGCATAAATTGCTGTAATCTTCTGATAGGATTTTATTTAAAAAATTTGAGTCAGTATTTATTAATGGTATTGGCCTATAGTTTTCTTTCTGAGTTTTATCTTCCTCTGATTTAGGTATTAGGACCATATTTGTCTCATAAAATAGATTCTAGTAGAGTTCTTTCTTTTTCAGTTTTCAAGAATAATATGTGAAGTGTGAGTTCTTTAAAAGTTTGATAGGATTCTCCCATGAATCTGTCCAGTACAGAGATTTTCCTTGTTAGATACTTTATAACGAGACCTATTTCCTTTTCTGAGATCGAGTTAGTTAAGATATCTGTCTCGTCTTCTGACAGTTGGGGTATTATTTTTTATTTTTTGACAGTATTCCTCTATTTATTTTGTGTTCTCAGTTTTGCTAGCATATAATTGTACATAATACATTCTGATCAATCTTTTTATTCTTCTAGTTTTTCTTTGATTTTACCTTGTTCATCTGATATTTTATTGATTTGATATTCTACTGTCTTTTAAAAATCAGATTAGCTAAGTGTTTGTCGTTTTTTAGCTTTTACCAAGCTAGCTTTTAATTTTTAATCATTTCTATGATTTTTTGTTTCCAATTATCTATTTTCCTGTAATTTTTAATATCTTCTCTTTTGTGATTATTTTAAGTTTTTGTTGATTTTGTTGATTTGTTGATTCTCTAATTTCTCAAATGGATATTCAGTTAATTTTCACTTTTTCTATTTTGTTAATGTATGATTGTAATGACAAGAATTTACCTCCTGAGTACTGCTTTTGTTGCATCCCAGAAATTTTAATGTTATTTCAGCCATTATTTTCTTTTACATTATTATTGTTTTTTGTAATTTGTTCCTTAGCCCACTCATTATTTAAGATTTCATTATTAAGTCTCCATTTGGGTCTGTATCTTTTGTTTGTGGTACTGAACCAGTTTCTCTTCTTACTGCATTACAGTCTGTGAAAAAAGGAATGCACTGGAAGAAAGGAAAAAAGAGATGTAGAATGGGGTATATTATCTGATATAAGAGGTGTGAAAGAGCGTTAACAGTGGAGGTGGAAAGGTGCAGACAACACTTGAATCTTACTCTCACCAGAATTGCCTCAAAGAGGGAATAACATATACACTCAATTGGGTATAGAAATCTATCTTGCCTAATAGGAAAGCAGGAGGGGAAGGGCATAAGAGAAGGGAGGGTGTTGGTAGAAGGGAGTGTGGATAGAGTGAAGTAAAATTCAGATGCAAAACAACTTTGAGGAGGGACAGAGAATAGAATAAACAAGGGAAATAGGATGGAGGGAAATACAGTTAGTAATCATAGCTGTGAAAATATTTTTGAAGCAGTTGTCTCTGATAAAGGCCTCATTTCTCAAATATGTAGAGAAATGAGTCAAATTTATAAAACTAAGAGCCATTCACATATTTGATCAATTGATAATTAATCAAAAAAATGAACAGTTCTCAAAGTAATCAAAGCTATTTATAGCCTTATGAAAAAATGTTCTATATCTCTATTGATTAGAGAAATGCAAATTAAAACAATTCTAAAGTACTACCTCATACCTATTAGATTGACTAATAGGATAGAAAAGGAAAACAACAAAGGTTGGAAGGTATGTGGGAAGCTAAAATGCCAGTAACAGCAAAATTGTAAGAAGACCAACTAACTGTGAATTACTTAGCTATTTTCAGAAATACAATGATCCAAGACAACTCTGAAGGATTTATGGTGAAAAATGATATCTATCCCCAGAAAAAGAACTGATGGAGTTTGAATGCAGAATGAAGCATACTTTTACAATTTGGGGGGGTTGTCTTTTTTGTTCTATATTTTCTTTTACAACATGACTAATATGAAAATGTTTTGCATGACTACACATGTATAACCTTATATTGAACTGTTTGCTTTCTCATTGAGATGTGTGGGGAGGGGGAGAGAGAATTTGGAAGTCAATTTTTAAAATTAGTATGGAAAATTGTTTTTCAGTGTAATTGGGGAAAATAAAATACTATATAAATAAGGGGAGAAAAGAAAAATGCTCTAAATCACTATTGATTGGAGAAATGCAAATTTAAACAATTCTGATGTACTACCTCACACCTATTAGATTGGCTAATAGAAAAAGCTAGTGGAAAAGGAAAATGACAGATGTTAGAGGGGATGTGGAAAATTGAGACACTAATGCATTGTTGATGGAGTTGTGAACTGATTTAACCATTATATAGAACAATCTGGAACTCTGCCCAAAGCACTATGAAACCATGTATACCCTTTGATCGAGCAATACCACTATTAGGTCTGTATCCCAAAGAGATAAAAAAGAAGGAAAAGGACCCATATGCACAAAAATATTTATATCAGCTCTTTTCTGGTGGCAAAGAATTGGAAATTGAGGAGAGTCTCATCAATTGGGGAAGGTCTGAACAAGTTGTGGTATACGAATGGGATGGAAATCTATTGTGCTATAAGAAATGATGAGCTAGATGCACTCAGAAAAACCTAGAAAGACTTACATGAACTGATGCAAAATGAAATGCATACAACCAGGAGCATGTTGTACACAGTAAGAGCAATATTTCAAGAGGATCAACTGTGAATGACTTGGCTATTCTCAGCAATACAATGATTCAAAACAACTCTGAAGGACATATGATGAAAAATGCTCGTCACCTCCAGAAAGAATTGAGGGAGTCTGAATACAGAGTGAATCATACTTTAAATTTTTCTTGGTTTTTTTGTTCTATATTTCCTTTTACAACATGACTAATATGGAAACATGTTTTGCATGGCTACACATGTATAACCTATATCAGATTGCTTGCCTTCTCAATGAGTGGGGTGGGGAGGGAGGAAGAGAATTTGGAATTTAATTGAGCTCATAGTTGCAAAGGATTATTCTTTAGATTCATTTATGCGTATGTAAATTGGCAAAGGTCTTTCTTGGGTTTGGTATCATGGATCTATTCTAACTGGTGACTTCAAATAAGATCTAAAATGTGTAGTTCCCTTTTTACATCATCATGATCATCATCAACATTTATCTAGCTCTTAAAGTTTACCAAACACATAGAATCCCCACAGTAACCTGTGAGATTGGGGCCATTGTTAGTGCCATTTAAGCTGACATAATTCAGGCAGAAAGCCGGTAACAAAGAATTTTAATCTGGTGGGGCCCTAGAACATGAGGTGGGAGGGATATTATACTACAGAAAGTGGAAGGTGGTCCCAGTCTGAGAACACTCATTATCATACCCCGTGAGACTTTAGAATGCAAAATATCAGGCCTGGGAGTATCCATAGAGAATATGAAAGCTGAGAAGAAGGGATATCATAATAGATACTGGAGAGTCTTTACAAAAGAGAAAGTAACAACTAGGAGTGGCCTTAAGACCACAAAATGTCAGAGATGGAAGGACCATCAGAGTATAGATAACAGGAAGCATTTATGAAGTGCTTTATAAGATGCTTTAAAGTTGGTAAAGTACTTGACAAATATGATTCCATTTTATCTTTTCTAAGTAACTCAGTGAGGTAGGTGCTATTGTCATCTGCAATTTTATACATGAGGAAACTGAGACAAGGAGAGATTAAGTAACTTGGCCAGGGCCACACACCTAGTAAGTCTCTGAAGCCTTATTTGAAGTCAGATCTTTATCACTCTAGTTCCAGGGCCTTAAGCCCTGGGTCACCTCGCTGCCTATCTTGAGAGCTCTGAGGGTTCTTCAAAGACATAAAACCATAGAGAGAAAGCAGTTTAAAAAAGAGAACTTATATTTTCTCTGTTCATTGGGCCAAGGTAAGGGCAGGGACAGGATAATTTGGAAAAGTCTAGACAAAAACACTTATGTTCAATAACTTTTACCTTGTAAAAATTTTATATCAGTTGTTCTAAATTAAAACTTAGGCCCTGCAACACAAAGCCCAGGAGATTACATGAAAATACCTTGCCTTATAAGGCTTAAAGAAAAATGAGGGAAAAAAGTAATTTTGTGCAGTACCATGGTTAAGGTAAAACAGCTATTGGTGTTACTGTTTGGTAATGAACGCAGAGCATTTTTTTAAAGTAGGGTTTTAAATTGACACGATTTGAAAGGAATCACCTTTGTGCTTTTAAATAATGGTATTGTTAAGCTACAAATGTGGTCAATTAAAAAAAAACTTAAAAGAAACAAAAGCCTAGAATGTCAGAATAAGGTGAGGCTCTTGTCTACAACAGAGATTGTCAAGGCTTTTAGATGTCTTGGAGGGAAAGGGACTATTCCATAATCACACAGGCACTAAGAATAAGAAGTCTTCAGGCAACATTGTAGACAGTGTTCTTTTCTGTGATTGTGGAATAGTCACTTTCCATACCCAGGCCTCAGTTTCCTCATATGTATAATGGAGGACTTGTACTAGATGGCCTGTCAGGTCCTTTCTGGGTGCAGAGTCAGGATCCTCTGACCAGACTTGCCAAGTAAAGACAGAAGGGTGATTGTCAAGGGCAGAATTTCTTTGGCCACATTAACTTTTAAAGCATCTGTGAGATTTTTCTGGAGTTGGAGATAGAGGCAGTATCCACAAGGTATCCTAGAATTGTAATAATATCTAATGTTTCTTCCAGAAGCAGTATGATCTTCCTTCCTCTTTGTACAGAGGTGGGCACTAGAGGGGCAGAATACCGTTTGCACATTCAGATGTAATTACAATGTGGGACAGATTTGTTTACATTTTTCCTGTTGCAGTTGATAGTTTATTGGGGAGAGGAATAACAGAAAATGACTGAAGTCAAAAGTATAAAAAATGGGAAAAAAACCTAGCTGTTTGGTAGAGTAGAAGACAGTGGGTATGGACTTGGGAGTCAGAAGAAACATGGGTTCCAATACCTTCTCTGACGCTTAATAGATCTGTGACCATAGTAAGTCCCCAAACCAGTCTGAGCCTCAGTTTCCTCACCTGTCAAATAGAGATAATAACATCTCCAGGGAACTTTCGAGAATCAAATGAGATAGTACATGTACAACATAGGCTGGTATCTACTCTCCCAATACCCACTCACACTGACAGATCAGGTCCCCAAAGGGCAGCTGCTATAGATCCCCCAGGGTACATAGCTCATAACCCCCCAACAGGGTTTTTCCTTCATGATGATAAATAGGTATAATTTAGTCTATCTGAATTACCTTTGAGTAAAGGCTATTTATTGCAGTGGTAGAGTTGGTATAAAAAACAAAAACTCTCCCACCAAAGTCTCACTTTCCCACCAGTGCATGCAGAGTCCTGGGGAAAGGGGGCTCAAGCTTTCTTTGAGATGATGTCATATAGCTAATACTTAAGAGGCAGAGGAGTATGTCAATGTCCTGAGTAAATAGTCCTTTACTTTGTCTTATATCTTTGCAGGGCTGACGGCAGAACAGTGGCCTAGTTGGGTTCCTGGTTATAAGGACAAGCATGGGCTGATGTGGGACTAGCTAGATGTGATGGGCTGTGTGCGTATGTGCTTACTCACCAATGAAGACTTCTCAGCAAAGGGTTGAGAAGTGGAGAGGAAGTGGAGGTGAAATTCCCAAACTGAGTGGGTGAAGTCTCCCAGAATTGTCAGTGGAGGTCAGGAGAGTATGGAGACAGGCCTGGAGGGAAATATTTAGGAGCAGTATGCCCTTCAGCCCTACTCCAACCCAGATCCTATTCCAGGCAGGTCATTTCTGCTTTCTGAGACTCAATTCCTTCATCTGAACAATGGGAATCATTATACCTGCCCTCCCTACCTCACAAGAATCTTGGATGAAAGAAGGCCTGTGAAATGTGCTTTTCAATCCTTATAGCACCTTTGGTGTTCTGCATAGCATGTCTCAGCCTTCAGAGAAATGTCAAAGTTCAACCATGTACTTGGACAAAGGCAGCAGAATGGGGGGTGATCATTGTGTTTTTAAGGACATAATGAATGACATGTATCTTCATTCTCCTGTTTCAAGTCTTGTAGCCAAAGCTTCTTATCCACCCTATGCTGCTGTTGGCTTCTCTATTAATCTCCCTTTGGTTCAGCCAGTATCTTGTTCTGTATAGACATATGTGTGTATCTCTCTCTCCCTCTCTCTCTCTCTCTCTCTCTCTCTCTCTCTCTCTCTCTCTCTCTCTCCACATATATGTATATGCCTATTTCCTATTCTTTTGCAGTACATAGGGATTTAATTCTGTGCCCACCTGAGTGTTCAGAACAAAGTAATAAAGACACCCACTTCTCCTCCCGGCAGAGCGTTCTAACAGGTTCCTGATGAGGATTATTTAGCATGAGGCCCAGCAGCTCAGGATTTGGAGTTTTCTTGGAAACAGACCAGTCACCAGACAGCTGGTGATTGGGTTCACCTAATGTTGCCTTTATGGACACTGAATCTCAGTGTCTCAGCAGAGACTCACAGTCTGAAGGGTGGGGCTCCACAAACAATGCATTAGTGTTCCAACTTTCTGACTCTTCTTTCTAAATCTTCTTCAACATTTATCATTTTCCTTTTCTGTCATGTTAGTCAATCTGATAGGTGTGAGTTGGTACTTCAGAGTTGTTTTCATTTGCATTTCTTTAATCAATAGTGATTTAGAGCATAAAATGTTTTTAATAAATGAAATCAGAGGACAGGAGGAAAAATTTTTGAAACAGTATGAGTTCAGGAAGAATGAATTGGAAAGAGAATTAATTAACAGTACAAGATGTACTCAACCTTGACCAAGCAACACACTCCCTGAAAATTAAAATGGACCTAATTGAAGCTAATCACCACCCTGCTGTGAGATAATAAGTATTAATATAAAGTCTGAAGACTAAAAAGATAGAAGAAAATATAAGGTATCTGATAGCAAAAACAATTGACTTGGAAAATATAGAGAGGAGTGATACTTTAAGAATCATTGGACTTCTTGAAAATCATTACCAAGTAACCTTATAAAAAACTTGGTCAGATCTTTTAGAACCAGATGGCAAAGCAGAAATGGACCAATCTCTTCTCTTCATTTCTTGAAAGACAACCTCCCACTCCAGTGAAAATTCTCAGGAACCTTATATCCAAAATCCAAACCTTTCTGGTCAAAGAAGACATACTACAAGCAGCCAGAAATAAAGAATTCAAGTACTGAGGAGCCACAGTAAAGATCACACACATGTATCAGTCACTACTGTGATGAAGAGAACTTGGAATACAATATTCTAGAAGGCAAAGGCTTGGCTATAGCCAAGAATAAATTAGTAGGTTTTTAGTTGAATCTCTAGTTTCTGTAAGTATAGCATCATATCATCTACAAGGAGTGATAGTTTTGTTTCCTCGTTGCATATTCTTATTCCTTCAATTTCTTTCTCTTGTTTTACTGCTACAATTCGCATTTCGAGTACAATGTTGAGTAATGGTAGACATCCTTGCCTCGCCCATGATCTTAATGGGAGGGCATCTAGTTTATCCCCCTTATAGAAAATGCTTGTTGTTGGTTTTAGATAGATACTACTTATCATTTCAAGAAAAGCTGCATTCATTTTTGTGTTTTCTAGTGGTTTTTTTTTAACAGGAATGTGTGGTGTATTTTGTCAGAAAATTTTCTGTATCTATTGATATAATTATTTAATTTTCATTGTTTCTTTTATTGATAGGGCAAATTAACTTTCCTAATATTAAATTCTTGGTATAAATCTCACCTGGTCATAGTGTGTGATCTTTATGATATCTTACTATAATCTTTTTTGCTAGTAGTTTATTTAAATTTTTACATCAATATTCATTAGGGAAATTCATCTATAATTTTCTATCTCTGTTTTTGCTTTCCCTTGTTTAGGTATCAAAACCATATTTTGCCATAGACAGGAATTTGAATTTAAAAGGAATGACCTTTTAAAAATGATTTACATAATATTGGAATTAATTCTTCTTTAAAAGTTTGGTAGAATGCACTTGTAAACTCATGTGGTCCTAGGGGGTTATTCTTAGGGAGCTCATTTATGCCTTGTTCAAATTCTTTTTCTTAGATAGGAGTATTTACATATGAAATTTACTCTTGTGTCAATATGGGCTATTTATACTTTTGCAAATATTCATCCATTTCACTTAGATTGTCAGTTTTACAGACATATAATCTTGCAAAATATCTCCTAATAATTTCTTTATTGCATTTTCAGTGGTAGTACATTTGCCCTTTTCATGTATGAAACTAGTAATTTCATTTTCTTCTTTCTTTTTAAAAAATAAAATTAACCAGTGCTTTATATATATATTTTTGTCATAAAACCAGATTGTACTTTTATTTTATCAGCTCAAGGTTTTTGTTTTTGTTTTTACTTTCAATTTTATCAATCTCTCCTTTGATTTTCATGATTCTATTTTGGTATTTAGTTGGGTATTCAAAATGTATTTATCTAGTTTTTATTTTTAATTTACATGCTCAATTCATTGATCTGCTCTTTCTTTGTTTTATTGATGTACACATTTAGAGATTGTTTTTTTCCTTAAGTACTGTTTTGGCTGTATCCCACAAATTTTGGTATGATGTCTTATTGTTGTCATTTTCTTTATGTTGTTATTTATTGTTTCTTGTATTTGTTCTTGGAACCATCTATTCTTTAGGAGTTCATTATTTAATTTCCAATTAATTTTTATCTATGTTTCCAAGGCCCTTCATTATAATTTTTATTGCATCTTGGTCTGAAAAAGGTGCATTTATTCTTTTTTGCATTTTTGTGAAGTTTTTATGCCCTAATAAATAGTCAGTCTTCTTTGTGTGTGAAAGTGCCATGTACAGCTGAAAAAAAAGGTATACTCCTTTCTATTCCCATTCAGTTTTCTCCAGAGGTCTGTCACATATAACTTTTCTAACATTCTATTCATCTCCTTAACTTCTTTTTGTTTATTTCATGGTTATGTTGCTGTTCAGTCATTTCAGTCATGTCCAACTTTTCATGACCCCATTGGCGTTTTCTTGGTAAAGATACTAGAGTGGTTTGCCCTTTCCTTCTCTAGCTCCTTTTACAGATGAGGAAATGAGGCAAACAGGATTAAGTGACTTGTCCAGGGTCACACAGCTAGTAACTGTCTGAGGCCAGATTTGAATTCAGGAAGATGAGTCTTCCAGACTTCAGGGTTGGCACTTTGCCCACTGGGCCACCTACTGCTACTTTATGGTTAGATTCATCTAGTTCAGAGAGGGCAATGTTGAAGTCCCTCCACTAGTATTGTTTTACTGTATATTTCCTCCTATGACTTATTTTTTTCCTCTAAGAATTTGGATGCTCTGCCATTTTGTGCATATATGTTCAGTATTTATATTACTTCATTGTCTATGGTCGCTTTCAGCAAAATGCAGGCTCCTTGATAGTCTATTTTTGTTTTTGCTTTGTCTAAGACCATGATCACTACCTCTGTTTTTTTCCCAGATGAAGCATAATAGATTCTACTCCAGGCCCTTATTCTAAATATGTGTGTTTTTCTGTTTCAGGTGTTGTCTCTTGTAAACAGTGTCTTGTTGGATTCTGGTTTCTAATCCATTCTGCTACCTGCTTCTGTTTTATGGTTGAGTTCATCCCATCAACATTCACAGTTATGATCCCCAACTGTGTATTTTCCTTTGTCCTATTTGGTCTGTTTATCCTTCCCTCTCTCTTTTTACTCTCTTCCTCCTAAAAAGTCTGTTTTGCTTCTGACCATTGCCTCTCTTAATCCACCGTTGCTCTTGTCACCCCCCAACATTTCTTTCATCACCTTCCTCTCCCCTACTTCCCTGTTGGGTAAGATAGATTTCTCTACCCAAACAAGTGAGTACATGTATATGCATATTTATATATGTATATGTGTGTATACTTTGCTCTTCGAATCACTTCAGATGAGAGTGAAGTTCAAGCATTGTCCAATTTTCCTCTCCACAGTAAAAGCTCTTTTTTGTGTGCTTTTTTATGTGAGACAATATTCCCCCTTCTTGTTTTCCTATCCTATTTTTATCAGTGCATCCTCCTTTCTTACCCCTCCATTTTTTTAGATCATCCCAACATAATTGATCTTCACCTGTTCCCTCTGTCTAACTAAACTCTTTCTAATCACCCTATAAAGATAAAGAACTAAGGAGTTAATTGTATCATCTTGCTCTATAATAATGTAAACAGTTTAACATTATTAAGTCCCTTGTTATTTCTCTTTCATGTTTTTATGCTTCTCTTGATTTTTGCAACTAAATGTCTAATTTTCTATTGTGCTCTTGTCTTTGCATCAGGAATGCTTGAAAACCCTCTATTTCATTAAATATCTATTTTTCTCTTGAAGGATTATACTTGGTTTCGCTGAGTAGCTTATTCTTGGTTGCATTCCTAGCTCCTTTGCCTTCTGGAATATCACATTCTAAGCTCTCTGCTCATTTACTTTGGTAAATCTCATAGTATCCTGACTGTGGCTGATGGATCCCCAACATGATGTTTTCACCATGATGATCATTCCATATCATCTAGTCCACCTGACTTAAGCACCTTTCAGAAAAGGATATTTACTTCAGTGATAGAGTTGGTATAAAAAAAGACAAAACCTCCCACCCAAATTCTGTGACACCCTTCCATACCACTGCATACAGGGGGCTAGGAAAAGAGAGCTCAGGCTTTCTTTGAGATTATTTCATATAGCTTAAGTACTTAAGCAGAGAAGTATGTCATTGTCTTGCAGAGCTGATACGTCAGTGGCCTAGTTGGGTGCCTGAATATCGGGGCAAGCATCAGCTGATCTGGGGCTGGCTAGATGTAATGGGCGATTCGAATTTGTGTTTACTCACCAGTGAGGATCTCCCAGCCCCAGGTGTGGGAGGGTAGAAGGAATTTCCTGAATGGAAGAAGTGTCCCAGAATGGTCTCTGGAGGTGAACCGAGTAAGGGCAGCCATGAGACTTCCATCCCCATCCCACCTACCCCTCTCCCTTTTTAGATAGATCATTTTCCCTCCCTAGGGGCTCAGCTCTTTCATCTGGACAGTGGGGATCATAATGCTTGCCCTCCTTACCTCACATAGGTCATTTGAGTTTCATAAGAGGCCTGTGAAAGGTGCTTTATAATCCTTATAGCACTTTCAGTATTCTGCATAGGGTGCCACAACTTTGGGAAATTAGGAAATTTAAGAGATCAACCATGTACTTGGGCAAAAGACAGACTTATTGGCAGCTGACTAGGGGATGATCACTGTGTTTTAATGGCATGATGAATGGCATGATTGTTCTTTCTCCTGCCTCAAGTCTTGGAGCCACAGCTGGTTTACATCGCTGATCCATCCTGTGCTGCTGTTGGCTTCTCTATTAATGTCCCCGTGGCTCTGCCAGTCTTTCTATCTCTGTATAGGTATGTGTGTACATGTATATGTGTGCATATCTCCTGCTCTTTTGCAGCACCTAGGGATTCAATTCTGTGCCCACCTGACTGTTCAGAACAATATAGTGGAGACATCCTCCTCTCCTCTTGGTGAGAGGTCAGACAAGGTCCTGATAAGGAGTTATTTAGTACAAGGCCCAGAAATTCAGCATTCAAAGTTCCTTCGGAAATAGACTGGTCACCATGGCAACTGGTGACTGGGATTAGCTGATACTGCCTTCATGGACATTCAGTACCTCCTCAGCAGAGACTCATAGTCTGAAGGGCAGGGCTCCTGCATAGAAAACATTTTAGCATCCTTTCCTTCTGCAGGCACTTTAACAGAACCACCTTCCTCACCTAGCCCCAGGACAAAGACAAAAGAATCCAAGAAAGGCAGGATCCATGTGATCTGTCTTAGGAGGGGCACAGTAATCTTTAATGCACTCCTTCAGCACTACTCCCCCACTAGCCTCAATATTCCTGGGGGGATGCCCAAAATGACCTCTGGGTTTCTTCCTGGGGCACATATTGGGATTGTTTCCTACTGCAGAAACTTTGCTAGTGTCCCTTCTCCTCTCCCCCTCCTCCACCTCCCTTCAGAAAGCAGTAGACACAGACCGTGTCAAATTATGTTAGAGGAAAGGTGGAAGAGGAAAGGGGTACTGAAAGTATGCTGCCTTCTGCTTGGGTTCAGCCCTATCTTGGGAATCCCTCCCCAGCCTTCTCTCTACCAAATTTGTAGAAACTGTGTCCAGGTCCACATCCTCCCCACACACAGCAAAATGTAAATGCTAATTCAACCCAAACACAGAAGAAAAGGAAAACCAAGGGAGGAGCTGGTCAGAGAGCCATGGCTACTGCCTTCAAATCCAAAACCAGAGATCTTTCCCCTACTACATAACTGTGAATAAGTGGAGTTTACACATCAGTGGTAGAGAGATTCTGGGATGGATGGACATTTCCTGTGTCCATCAAATCCCCCTTTTAAAAATGTCATTTGTTCTGCCCATGTCAACTATAAGGCTTACGTACAAGTTTTATAGTTGCTTGTATCAAGATCCCTCTAGTATCAAAGTACTGAGTTTCTCAGGAAATTGTTAGTTCATCAATTGACTCTGCCCCCATCCTGGATGGCAATGAACACATCAGGCCAGAGAATATATAGTATTCTTCCAGTGTAGAAGGAGTCCATTGGCTCTACCTTATAGAAACTTGTAGGGATGGTCTTCACTGAGCCATCACCATTTGCCATCCTAGCTGCTGCTTCCTACCAATGGCATTCCTTGCTATATGTAATCACTTCTCTGGGCTGGAGGACAGACATACCAGCTCCCTAAGGTACTTAAGTAATATATAGTTCTTCTTCTATAGTAATATATTGTATTTAAGTAAATATATAGATTTTGTGGTTAGGGAGTTTTATCTTCATCATATTGTTATCCTCTGATAAAATTGGAAAGCCTGAGAAATGCAAAATGCTTAAAAACTGCTTGCTGATTCATTAGCTTGGCTTGGGTTGAATTGCAATGCAGTTCTCCGGTTGCTAGCATCACATATCCTAAGGATGAACAGCCTTGTATTGTCTAGAAGGCCAGGTGGCCTCATCTAGCAGAGACTACCCAATCACCCTGATGAAAGCCTATCTAAGTCCGCTACTGGGGAAGAGAATGACTGTGAAACATCCAGGTCTATAATCCAAAGAGAACAAAGAAAGAAAAAACATTCCTTTATGTACAAAAATATAGCTCTTTTTATGTTAGCAATAAACTGGAAACTGAGGGGATATTCATCAACTGGAAAATGGCTGAACTAGTTAAGAGATATGAATGTATTAGAATACTTTTGTGCTGTAAGAATTGATTAGGCAAATAGTTTCATAGAAACCCAGGAAGACTAATATGAATCTCTAAAAGATGAAGGGAGCAGAAGTAGGATAACAATTTATACAACAGTATTATAATAATAATCAACTTTGAAAGACTTGAAGCATATGATCAAGATTATAATCAATCACAACTTCAGAACATTCATGATGAAGTGTGCTAAGGCACACTTCTATATCTAAGAAGATATAGAGGTGATGAATTCAGAATGCAGATTGAGGCATACATATTTTTTGGACATGTCTAAGGCAGAAACTTGCTTTGTTCGACAATACATGTTACTAAGGATTTTGTTTTTCTTGATTTCTTAGTGAAGGGGGAGGGTGTCTGTCTAAGGGAGGGCAGAAAGGAGGTAGAAAATACATCTGAAAACAAAATTTAATGGCAAAAAATAAGAAGCATACAATACCTGTTCATAATTGGTTATGATTTATTTATTCCATTACTAAATGTTCTTCCTAACAAATGTAATTGATGTAAGTTGTTAGGATAATTAATGGAGCTCTACATCCTTCCAACTCTGACATTTGTGAGTTGACATTTATGATGTCTCATTAGACGCAAAAGGGAGTCACTGCACATACTGGTCAGTACCTTCTCTGCCACTTAGAGTATCAGAGAGCTGCCTGAGACACAGAGTGGTTCAGTTCCTGGTCCAAGGTCTCAGAGTTGAACTCTCAGAGTCATAATTAGAATCCATCTTCCTGGCTTTTAGGTTAGCTCTCTTCCTACTAGGCAATAATACCTCTCATTAAATCTTATTCTTTGTCAACATTCATCCCTTGTGAATGATTTTTTTAAGAAACAACCATCACAAGTCAGTTCAACAAACCAACCAACACACAAATAGTCATCTGCAGCCAAGTGTGGTCAGCAAACTCTAGGGTCCTTGTTTATATCAAAAAGAGAGGTGTGGCTATAAGTCAAGAGCATGGTTTTCTCAGGTTCCTTTGAAGGACAAGACTTACTTGGAGAGAGTCATTTAGGCATCTGTGATTAAAAAGAAATGTTATAGCTTTATACTCATAACTTATATATTTTCGGGGATTGGAGGCTTACTCTCCAGCCTGATGAGGCCAAGCAGTTCAAACTTTATTTCTGAAAGCAGGTGGCTATTCCCCACCACTCTCACAGTGAAGGGAAATGGATACATTTCTAGAAAATACAAATGGAAAAACATTTCCAGAGTTGATTCCATTAATATGGCAAATACTCTCCTCTCTTGGCACAGAAGGCAGAAGACTATGGGGGAAAAGTGTATGTTTCCCAACATAGTTACTCATAGTAGAGTAACAAACATGAAGAAAAGGATGAGAAGAAGAGAAAAGAATGGAAGAGAAAGGAGGAAAACATAAAAGTAAGTTCTCACACTCAAATATTGCAGTTAGTTGAGCTCATAGTTGCAAAGAATTATTCTTTAGATTTCCTTTGTGCTTCTACAAGTTGGTAAAGATCCTTCTTGGGTTTGGACTCATGATTCTATTCTAGTCAGTCAGTTAAAATGATGTGTTAAATGTATATTGTACTTTTACATAACAACAACAATAAAAATACTTATCTGTCATTCAAAGTTTAAAAAGTGCTTTAAGTTTCTCATCTCATATGATCACAACAACCTTGTGTGACAGGGGCTAATGTTATTCCAGTTTTAAGGATGGGAAAATGGAGGCAAGTAACAAAGGAGTTCAATCTGGATGGGGCCCTAAAACATGAGATGGGAAGGACCTTTGACCATAGAAATTGGGAGATGGTTAGAGCTTGACAAATACAAATTGTTATAACCAATGAGACTTTAGGACACAAGATGGCAGGCATAGGAGTAACCTTAGAGAATAGAACATCAGAGCTGAGAAGGGGTATCAGAGCTAGGAAAGCCCTTACAATATATAATGTGAAAACTGTTGTTGTTTGTCCTTTGCTTTTGAAGAGTACCAGTGATGCTACAGGGTAATGCATTGACTCCTGGGTAAATTGGATTTAAGTGAGGCAGAGTTGCATAAAGTTGTCAGCCTTACTCTCTCATTTGGAGTCATCAGAGTCCATGGGCAAGACAAAAGTCAGGAAAACTTGAAATGGCCTGGGATGCAGTGGATGACCTTGGTATCTTTGATGACTGACCAAGCTCAAAGCCCTCCACAGAGCCTGCTTCAGCTGCCTTCATGGCTGTTGGAATGAATTGTTCTTATCCACCTCATCCACTAAGGGAAGTCATCACAGGCTTGGGGTAGACACCTCCCTAACTCACCGATAGGTTTCTTTCCCTTCAGTTACCCTCAACCTAGTTTTGCCCAGAGAGGGTTTACCAGAGTGTGGCTGCTGTGCATGTTACAGATTCTTGGAGCTGCAGGTGAAGTTGAATGCCAAGCGTATACCAAAGGTGGATAAGCAGCTTTGGAAAGGCCTTATCAAGCCCCCACACCAGAGGTGCTGGTCTTCCTTGAACAACCATACATCCCAGGTGAGAACTAGGCATAGCCTCAATACCACCAAATCTCAAAGATGGAAGGGCCCTCAGAATCTAGATAATATTAAGCATGTATAAAGCACTCTAAGGTTGGCAAAGTGCTTGACAAATAAGATCTCATTTTGTCTTTACAATATAGCCTTGAAGTAAGTTCTGTTATCTCAGTCTCATTCTTTACTTGAAGAAACTGAGGCCAAGAGAGGTTAAGTGATTTGCCCAGGGCCACACACCTAGTAATTTGCTGAGGTCTGATTTGAACTCAGGTCTTTCTGACTCTTGATCCAGGACTCCAAACCCTGTGCCACCTAACTGCCTATTCTGAGACCTGAGAGAGTTCTTAGAACATGTAAAACCATAGACCAGAAGCTGTTAAACAACAACAACAAAATTTATGTCTTTTCTGTTCAATGGGCCAAGGTGAGAAAAGGGACTAAATGATTTAGAAAACAGCAGCCAAAATTCTTAAGATAAACAACTTTATTTCAACAAAATTTATAACAGCCCTTTGTTGTTCTTCCAAATTAAAACTCACATCCTGCAACACAAAGCTCAGGAGAAAACATGAAGAGGATCAAAAACATAATTCCATGTAATACCATCATCAGGTAATACAAGTATTGATGTTATTATGATTGGCAATGAATGCAAACTCTTTTTTTTAAAAAAAAAGTAAGATTTTAAAGTTGACTGAATTTTTTTTTAATTTTTAGTTTACAACACACGGTTCTACATAATTTTGAGTTCCAGATTTTCTCCCCTCCCTTCCCTCTCCCTCCCCAAGACGGCATGGAATCTCATATAACTACCACGTATAACTTCGCATTGAATTAATTTATACACTAGTCAAGTTGTGGAGAAGAATTATGACCAATGGAATGAATCATGAGAAAGAAGAAACAGAACCAAACAAAAAAACCCCAAAAACAAAAACAAAAGAGAAGAAAAAAAGGCGAGCATGTAGTGTGCCTCAATCTGCATTCAAACTTCACAGTTCTTTCTCTGGATGTAGATAGCATTCTCCATCGTGAGTCCCTTGGAGTTGTCCTTGCACCTTGTGTTGCTGAGAAGAGCGAAGTCTGTCAGGGTTGGTCCTCATGGAATCCATACATCTGTGGTTGTGTACAATGTTCTCCTGGCTCTGCTCCGCTCATTCAGCATTATGTCGTGTAGGTTTTTCCAGGTTGTTACGAAGTCCATATCATCCCCATTTCTTATGGCGCAATAGTATTCCATTACCTTCATATACCACAGCTTGTTCAGCCACTCTCCAATTGATGGGCATCCCTTTGATTTCCAATTCTTGGCTACCACAAAGAGAGCCACTATAAATATTTTTGTACATATGAGTCCCTTTCCCTCTTGTGTGATTTCTTTGGGATACAACCCTAGAAGTGGTATTGCTGGGTCAAAGGGTATGAACATTCCTATGGCCCTTTGGGCGTAGTTCCAAATTACTCTCCAAAATGGCTGGATCATCTCACAACTCCACCAGCAATGTAACAATGTTCCAATTTTCCCACAACCTCTCCAGCATTTATCATCCTCCTGCTTTGTTATTTTAGCCAATCTGACAGGAGAGATGTGGTATCTAAGAGTTGTTTTGATTTGCATTTCTCTAATCAATAGTGATTTAGAACATTTTTTCATATGCCTATAGATAGCTTTAATTTCTTCCTCTGAAAACTGCCTGTTCATATCTTTGACCACTTCTCAATTGGGGAATGGCTTGTATTCCTATAAATTTGGCTCAGTTCCCTGTATATTTTAGAAATGAGGCCTTTATCAGAGATACTAGTTGTAAAGATTTTCTCCCAATTTTCTGCTTCCCTCCTAATTTTTGTTGCATTGGCTTTTTTTGCACAAAAACATTTCAATTTAACATAATCAAAATTATCCATTTTGCTGCATTTTATAATGCTCTCTATCTCTTGTTTGGTCATGAATTCTTTTCTTTTCCACAAATCTGATAAGTAAACTATTCCTTGCTCTCCCAAATTACTTATAATATCAGCCTTTACTCCTAAATCCTGAACCCATTTTGACTTTATTTTGGTATATGGTATAAGATATTGGTCAATGCCCAGATTCTGCCCTACCATTTTCCAATTTTCCCAACAGTTTTTGTGAAATAGTGAATTATTAGCCCAGAAGCTGGCCTCTTTGGGTTTATCAAAGAGTAGATTGCTATAGTTGTTGACTTCTCCATCTTGTGTTCCTATCCTATTCCACTGATCCACACCTCTGTTTCTTAGCCAGTACCAGATAGTTTTGATGACTGCTGCTCTGTAGTACAGTTTAATATCTGGTATGGCTAGGCCACCTTCTCTAGCATTTCTTTTCATGAATACCCTAGATATTCTAGACCTCTTGTTTTTCCAGATGAATTTTGTTATAATTTTGTCCAGCTCAGTAAAATAATTTATTGGTAGTTCGATTGGTATGGCACTGAATAGATAGATTAATTTAGGTAAAATTGTCATTTTTATTATATTAGCTCAGCCTAACCATGAGCAACCGATATTTTTCCATTTATTTAGATCTGACTTTATTTGCTTGAGAAGTGTTTGTTATGTTCATATAGGCCCTGGGTTTGTCTTGGCAAATAGACTCCCAAATATTTTATAGTGTCTACAGTAACTTTGAATGGAATTTCTCTTTCTATCTCTTGCTGTTGGGCTTTGTCAGTAATGGATAGGAATGCTGAGGATTTATGTGGGTTTATTTTATGTCCTGCAACTTTGCTGAAGTTGTTTATTATTTCAAGTAGTTTTTTACTTGATTCACTAGGATTCTCTAAATCATCATATCATCTGCAAAAAGTGATAATTTAGTTTCTTCTTTGACTATTCTAATTCCTTCAATTTCTTTTTCTTCTCTTATTGCTACAGCTAACGTTTCTAGTACCAAATTGAATAGTAGGGGTGATAATGGACATCCTTGTTTCACCCCTGATCTTATTGGGAATGCATCTAGCTTATTCCCATTACAAACAATGCTTGTTGATGGTTTTAGGTAGATGCTATTTATAATTTTAAGGAAGGTTCCATTTATTCCTATGCTTTCTAGTGTTTTTAATAGGAATGGGTGTTGTATTTTGTCAAAGGCTTTTTCTGCGTCTATTGAGATGATCACATGGTTTCTGGTAGTTTTGTTGTTGATATGGCCAATTATGCTAATAGTTTTCCTAATATTGAACCATCCTTGCATTCCTGGAATAAATCCTACCTGGTCATAGTGTATTATTCTTGTGATGAGTTACTGCAATCTTTTTGCTAATATTTTATTTAAAATTTTTGCATCAATATTCATTAGAGAAATTGGTCTATAATTTTCTTTCTCTGTTTTGACTCTACCTGGTTTGGGTATTAGTACCATATTTGTGTCATAAAAAGAAATTGGTAGGACTCCTTCTTCACCTATTTTCCCAAATAGTCTACAAAGTATTGTAATTAGTTGTTCTTTAAATGGTTGATAGAATTCACCTGTAAAACCATCTGGCCCTGGAGATTTTTTCCTAGGGAGTTCATTGATGGCATGCTCAATTTATTTTTCTGAGATGGGGTTATTTAGAAATTTTACTTCCTTTTATGTTAACCTGGGCAGTTTATGTTTTTGTATATATTCATCCATATCTCTAAGGTTGTCAAATTTATGGGCATACAATTGGGCAAGATAATTCCTAATTATTGTTTTGATTTCCTCTTCATTAGAGGTGAACTCACCCTTTTCATTTTTGATACTGGTAATTTGATTTTCTTCTTTCTTTTTTTTTAATCATATTGGCCAAAGGTTTATCAATTTTATTGGTTTTTTCATAAAACCAGCTCTTTGTTTTATTTATTAATTCAATAGTTTTCTTGGTTTCAATTTTATTAATCTCTCCTTTGATTTTCAGTATTTCTAATTTGGTATTTAATTTGGGATTTTCAATTTGCTCTTTTTCTAGCTTTTTCAGCTGTATGCCCAGATCATTGATCTCCTTTTTCCTTATTTTATTCATGTAAGCATTTAGGGATATAAAACTTCCCCTAAGAACTGCTTTTGCTGCATCCCATAAGTTTTGGTATGTTGTTTCATTATTGTCATTCTCTTGAATGAAGTTATTAATTGTTTCTCTGATTTGTTCTTTGGCCCACTCACTCTTTAGAATTAGATTATTTAGTTTCCAATTAATTTTTAGCTTGTTTTTCCATGGTTCTTTGTTACAAATAATTCTTATTGCATCATGATCTGAAAAGTGTGCTGTGACTACTTCTGCCTTTCTGCACTGGATTGTGAGGTTTTTATGCCCTAGTACATGGTCAATTTTTGAGTATGTGCCATGTAAGTTGACAGAATTTTAATGGAATCACCTTTGTCCTTTGAAATCCCAGCATTGTGAGGGGTGAAGCCAAGATGGTGGAGTAAAGGCAGGGATTCGCTGGAGCTATCCCCCCAAATTCTCCAAATACCTTTAAAATGACTCAAAACAAATTCTAGAGCAGCACAAACCACAAAAAGACAGAGAGAAACAATTTCCAGCCAAAGATAACTTAGAAGGTTGTCAGGGAAGGTCTATTGCACCAGAGTGAGAGAGGAGTGCAGTCCAGAAAACTAGGAGCAGTTTTCAGGGTGGATGAATCAGTGGCAGCAGTGATGGTTTCCAGACCTCTCAGCCTACAGATGGTAAAGGGATCACTCAACAGTTCAGAAGGAGATTTACAGGGGTCCCTACTGCCTGTACTTGGATCTGGGTTGCAGTCCTGGGTCTTAGTCCCAGCGTGAGGAAGAACACTAGCACAGCAGAGCTTGCAGCCCTAGGGGAGCAGGGACCCTGGTCATAGTTCCAGGGTTGAAAAGAGTGCTTGTGCTCACTCGCAAACCTGTGCACAGTGCAGGACAGTAGTAAACACACCTCTCCCTAGATCTTACCACTTTGGAAGAGCCAAAAACTTACAGGTCCACAGAATTACCTCTGAAAGTAGTTGCACAAAAAGCCTGAAGCTTGGGACAGCGCGCCATCCACTTGGGAATTAGAGCCCCACTTTGTCATAGAGTTAAAAGTCAAGAAATAGGCTGGGAAATTTGCAAACAACAGAAAAAATTCTCACCACAGAAAGTTAAAAAAAAAGAAAAAAGAAAATGAAACCAGTTAAGATGATATACTGGACATAGGGGTTGGTCTGTAGTTGGAGTCAGAAGGAACATGGGTTCCATCTGACACTTAATAGACTTGTGGCCATGGTAAGTCCCCTAATGTCTCATAATCTTAGTTTCCTCACCTGTAAATTAGGAATGATAACATCTCTAGGGAGTCTGTGAGAAGCAATTGACATAATCCATGTGAAGTATAGACTCTGAGCTCCCAATGCCCACCCATGCTGGCAGGTCAAGTCCCCAGAGAGGGCTACATTTCTCCTCAGGGTTTAGATATAGGCTTATTGGGGGCAGGGAAGCATCATAGCTCATGAGTCCTCAACAGTGTGTTTACCCCATAATGATCAGTCCTTATCATTTAGTCCACCTGACTTAATTACCTTTCAGAAAAGGGTATTTACTGCAGTGATAGAGTTGGCATAGAAACCCCTCTCACCTGAATTCTGTGGCAGCGTTTCCCAGCATTTCCTGGGGAAAAGGGGGCTCAAGTACTTTTTTCAATATGGTTTCCTATAGCTGATACTTAAGTGGCAGAGAAGTCTGTCAGTGTCTGGAATAAATGGTCCTTGACTTTGGCTGATTTCTTGTCAGGGCTGATGGCTGGACAATGGCCTAATTGGGTGCCTGTATATCACGGCAAGCAAAGGCTGATCTGGAGCTGGCTAGATATAATGGGCTTTGTGAATATGTGCTTAGTAAGAGAACCTCTCAGCTTGGGGGGGCCTGGGGAAGAGGCAATTCGAGATGGAATCCTCAAATTGAGTGGATGAAGCCTCCCGGAATGGTCTCTGGAGGTCAGGAGAGTGAGTGCAGGTGTGAACCCTCCATCCCTACCCCAACCCCACCCCCTCTTTAGGCCTTCGTTCTTTTATCCAGACCATGGACATCATAATGCTTCCTTATTGCACAGGGGTCTTTGAGGTTCAAATGAGGTATGTGAAGGGTGCTTTGTAATTCCTGTAGCATTTCAGAGCCAAACTTGGGAAACTGAAGGCTTCAGCCACATAATAGAGCGAAGGATAGACTTGGCATTTAGCTAAGGGGTGATAATTGTATTTTAATGGCGTGGTGAATGGAATGTTGGTTCTTTCTCCTTCCTCAGGTCTTGTAGCCACAGCTGGCTTACATGGCTTCTTATCTATCCTGGGCAACTGTTGGCTTCTCTAGGAATCTCTGCCAATCTCTCTCTCTCTCTCTCTCTATAGGCATTTGTTTATATGTATACAGCTGCATCCTTCCACTCTTTTACAATGCCTAGGGATTTCATTCTGTATCCAACTGACTGTTCAGAACAATGTGATGTAGACACTGACCTCTCTTTTGGGCTGAGGTGTAAAAACAGGAGCCTCATAAAGATCTATCTAGGAAGAGAACCAGCAACTCAGTATTTGAGGTTTCCTTGGAAACAGACCAGTCTCCATGGCAACTGGTGATTAGGCTAAACTGATGCTGCTTTCACAGACACTGAATACTTCCTCAGCAGAGACTCACAGTGTGAATTGAGGGGCTCCTGCCTATAGACCACATTGAAACCTTTTCCTGGTCTAGAACCTTTGCCAGCACTATTCTGGTCTTGAATGAAAATTGGAAATCGAGGTTAGGCAGAATCCAGATAAATTGTCACAGGAGGAGCACAGTAATCCTTAATGGACTCCTTTAGCATCCCTCCCCTACCTGCCTCCACATTCCCAGGAGAGATGCACAAATTGATCTCTGAATTCCTTTCTGAGGCCAATATTGGAATTCCCTGCTGCTGCAGAGGCTTTGCCAGCATGCCTTCTCCCCTCCCCTGCTTCGATAAGGAGCATAAATGGATTGTGCCCAGTTATTCTAGAAGAAAGGTGGAGGAGGAAAGGGATACAGAAAGTGTGCTGCCTTCTACCTGGGGTCAGCTCTAGTTTAGTAACCTGCAAATTTGTAGAAACTGCCCAGGTTACCTTCCATACTTTCCAGTCTTGCAAACTATGATAGATGCTGATCAACCCCAAACACAGAAGTAATAGGAGAAACAAGAGAGGACCTGGGCAGGTAGCTATGCCTGCTTCTGCAAATCCAAAATCAGAGTCCTTTCCCCTACTACATCACTGTGAATGAATGGAGTTTACAGGTCAGTGGTAGAGAGACTTGGACATTTTCTGTGTAGGCCAAATCACCCATTATAAGAAGTTACCTGTTCTGCCCACATCATCTATATGCCTTATGGACAAGTTTTACAGTTTCCTATACCAGCATCTATCCAGTATTCAAGTATTGAGTTTCTCAGGAAATTAATAGTTCATCAATTGACTCTACTCCCAACCAGGCTATGGGAATGAACACATCAGGCCAGAGAACAGATAGGATTCTGCCAGCGCTAGAGGAGTCCATGGGCTCTGCCTTGTGGAGACTTAGGGGGATGGCCTGCACTAGGCCATCTCCACTTGCCATGGAAGCCTCTGCTCCAGACCAATGGCATATTTGTTGTAATGACTTCTCAGAGATAGAAGTCAGACATATCAACTTCCTAAGGCACTTAACTAATACGTATTTGATTTTGTGATTAAGGATTGTTTCCTTCACTGTATTTATATCCCCACAGCCTAGAGACCTGCCTGGGCCATGATCAGTGCTTAATAAATCCTTGTTGACTCAGTGACTTGGCTTGGACAGGAATGCATGCCTCTAGTTGGCACTGCTTATTCTATGGATGAGCAGTTTTGTAGCCAGTAGAAGTCAGGGTGACCTCACCCAGCAGAAACCACCAGAACTCCTTGTGGATGCCTGCAATTGACTACTAAACAGCTTGGCATATAGTCTAAAGATATCAAAGAAAGAGAAAAGAGACCCACACATACAAAAATATTTCCAGTTTTTTATATTGATAATGAATTGGAATCAGAGGTAGGTATCCATCAATTGGATAATGGCACGACAATATAAAGCATGTGACTGTGTTGGAATACTGCTGTTTTATAAGAATTGATAAAGTGAATTGTTTCATATAAACTTGGGAAGACATATGAATTTTGGTAGAGTGAAGTGAGTAGAACCAAGAGAACAATTTATACAATAACAGAATTATAAAAATAATCATTTTCAAAGACTTTGAAAATATGATTAGGAAAATGACAAACCACAATTCCTGGATGACTCATGATGAATCATGCTGCCTGCCTCCAGCGAGAGAATGGTGATTAATTCAGAAGGCAAATTGAGGCATACACACACAGATACACACACACATGCACACATACACATATATATGTATATATTTATATATGTGTGTATATTATATATAATATATATGTGTGTGTGTGTGTGTGTGTATATATATATATATATATATATATATATATATATGAATGAAATGGCCAATACAGGAACTTGTTTTTCTTACTATACATGTTTCTAAGGGTTTTACTTTATTTCTTAGTGAATGGGCAGAGGTGTATCTGGGTAAAGGCAGAAGAGAGGTAGAAAATACATCTGAGAACAAAACTGAATTCTAAACAGCAAAGAGGTCCTTGTTCACAACTGGTTGTGACTTTTTGATTCTACCAAGAGGTGTTCTTTCTAAAACTGGTAATTAATTTAAGTGGGTAGGACAGTCAGTGGAGTTCTACCTTGGAGTTCTTCTCAGTTTAATATTCTGTGATCTACAGATCCTTTGACATTCAGTGTTCCAAAACCCTTCCACCTCTGACATCCCATGTCCTCATGTCTCTTCCAGCTCTAGGACTTTTGATGTCTAAAGGCCTTGAATTCAGACAAGACTTTGGGTAGCTGGCAGCAGCTACTGGGACAGGATGCCAAGAAGAACCACCTACCCCCAAACCCTCTCCTCTACACGAAGAACGGAGGACAAGAGAACCTACCCCTAGTTTCTAATGTCACTGTACTCCAGCTGGTTTTACTAAGATTCTGTGTTCACCCTCTACATCTGCCTGTGAACCTTCTCCCTCAGTCCCCAGCCAGAAATATTTCTCTCTCAAGTAAGAAATGTAAGTATCCCAAGAAAGACTCAAATGAAATCATAGCTTTTCCATAAACTTTATTTGAATTCCTTGAACTTATGAAACAATGAGTTAAAAAAATGATCATGTAAATATCATTTCTAGAGGACAGAATGGGAAAGAAACTGTCTTCTCTAGAAGAAAGTATATGATAGTGAACAATCAGCTAAGTACAGTAATTGCAAAAACTTGGTCACATAAGAGAGTAATTGAAAATTAGATAGAGATCAATGTCTCCATGAGACAGCCAAGACATATTAGAACAAAATTAAGAGACAGAAATAAATCATAAAAGAGAGGTGATTTAAGACTCATAGTACTACTAGCAAACCTTAAATGCAAAAAGCCTAGATACCGTATTTCAAGAAATCAGAGATGAAAACTGGCCACACCTAAATGAACCAGAGTGTGAAATAAAAATAGAAAAAATACACTTTTTAGCTCTTAGCAGAAACCCCGTATAGTAAACTCCAGAAAATTTCGTAACCAAAATCCAGAGCCTCTAATTCAAAGAAGTATAGAAAGAAAAAGAGAAAGCATACATAGACCAGTTAGCCAATCAGCATCACTGAAGATCTGGTAGCTACCACTATAAAGGAGAGGAGAGATTAGAATATAATATTCCAGAAGGTAGAAGTTAAAGTGAAACATTATAACTGAATTAGCATAGCAGAGTCTAGTGTTACAGGTAGGGAATTGAACTTTAATAAATGAAATGGAATAAGGATTTATTAAGTGCTTGCCCTGCTAATTGTGAGGCTTGTGGAAAATTATGTTGCCTGGAGAAGTTCTTCAGTGTTTCATGTCAGTTTAATGGTAGCATGCTTGCCTGGGTTCTGGACAATGGATCACGCTCTCATGCTTTCTCAGTCACAGCTGGAATGAAGCAAATCTGTGTGCTATTAATCATATAAATATGTACATATATACGACTGTATTATATGCATATGTATATTGTTTGTGTGTCTTGGATGCTAAATACTCATTAGAAAAGTTTACTACACAGATTTTTTCTCAATCACTTCTTTTTTATAAATGCATTAATTTTATCTGTGCAGAGGCGTTTTGGTTTCATGTAACCAAAGTTATCTTTTTATTTTTTAATTTGCCTCTATCTCTTGTCTGGCTAAACATTCATCTCTTACTCATAGCTGTGACAAATATAATGATCTCTTTCTCTTCTAACCTTTTCATAGTATGATCAGTAATATGTGGAGATTATACTTGGCCAATCTGCAAGAAAAACTGCTGAGGCAGAGCTCTGAGCCAATGGTATTTTATTAGAGGGTCCATAGACACCTCTAATGAAGTGGACTTAGATGTTCCTCATGATCTGGAATGCCCTTGGTCTCCAGGACCTTGTTTTAACAGTGTTTGATATCCAAATATGCAAATGAGTCATGGTAAAATACAGAATTTCACTGGTTGATAGACCTTGCTCTTGGGGGCCCAAAATGACATATCACCGGGGGGGTCACAGGTTGGGTGAAGCATGGAGCATCTCCACTGACTAAGTGGTCACAAGATAGTCATAAGATGGTCACCTGTTCACGTTGGGCAAGAGAGAGTAGTCCAGAGGTACAAAAATAACTTGAGGGACTTTCCAAAGGATCAAGGTATCCCACCCATGCTGGGTTTGGACATGGAATTTGTGTAAAATGGGATAGGGATATCTTTGTCAGCATTCTTGTGGTTGTGCAAGTGGTCTTCATAACTGGTAAACAAGTAGTGAACATTACAGTAAAGTTTGAGGCCCATTATAAAAGCTTACTATAAGAACCCATCTTATCTCATTATTCCTTTATGAATTATATAAAGTATCAAATTGATTAGTACTGATAGAAATAGACTCCTGAAATAGGGGTCCAATTAATCAGTTCTCACAAACACTAAGATCATATCTTACACTAGCAAAACCTTTAAGTAGAATGAGGTGGCAGGTTAGCTGAGCTTCAAAGGAAACTAGAGGACTGGAAGAGGTAGAGGTGAGGATAGATGGAATTCAAGGCAAGAGCTAATGAGCATCATAAAAGCTTATAGAAGGGAAATGAAATGTCATGTGTGAAGAAAAGCAACAAGGCAAGTATTCCTGGATCTTAGAGTACACAGAGTCAAATAATATATGATTACATTACATAGTTAGGTTTTAGGTGTTTGCAAATGGTAGTATGTGACAGAGTTGTTTGGATTCAACACTAGATGTACTAGTGAGCCAATGTAATTTTTTGATTGGGGATGAACCACAGTGCAAAAATGTCACTTCAGCAGCTAAGTGGAGGATGGAACGGAGAGAGGAACAGCTTTAGGCAGGAAGACCACTTAGATCTTTACAAAGATGCTGCTTGCTCTTAGAGTGGAATCCATTTGCAACTCAGCCAGTTTTCTTTCAAAGCTCAGGTAACATTATTCCTCTTCCTACTTGAGGCTTGAGTACTGACCTCTGGATGTTAGAGAATTTCTTTTCCCAAAACAATTAACTTGAATTTGGCTATATTTTGCACATAATTACACAAACACATGTTGTCTCCTCCAAGAAGATTTAATTAACTGAAAGGCAAGGGCTTTTTCGTTTTTGTTTTTATCTGTACTGTATCGTATTTTTATTTCCCAGTTACATTTTAATCTGGTTCAATCATACTTAGAAAGTTGCACCTTCCCCTCAAATTTGACAGATACCTCCAAAGACTAATCCTTTCATTTCATAGATGTTATGACCAAGGCCCTAAAGTTAAGTGACTTTTCTAAGAGTTAACAAATTTACACTGAAATCAAGAAACATTTGTTGAGTGCTTACTATATTCATGGCCTTATTCTAGGCTCTGCGGATATAGAGACAAAAATGAAAATTGGTCAGTGCCTTTTAGGACCTTGAATTCTACAAATATTACAAGCCAAATTAATGTCAGAACCCAGATTTCTTCACTCGTGGTCCTTTTTCTCCTACTGAATTTAACAAATAAAACATTCAAATGTACAAAAATCTTATTTTAGTTTTCCTGATGGTGCTTTTAAAAAATTACTTTTTATTTCTGTCTAAAGTTAACATTTTGAATATTAATTTGACAATTAGCTTTAAAGAAAACTTTACCTCTCCTAGCAAAAATAAGAGACCATAAATTGTACCATAAACTCTAGAAAGAAACAGCCTGACACCATGGAAAGAATACTGGACTTGGACTCAGTGTCAGGAAAATCTAGTCATAGCTCTAGACTTTGGGCTTCAGTTTCCTCATCTGTAAAATGAGAAAGTTGGCTTGTGACTTGTAAGGTCCTTTCCAGCTGCAGAATGTTGGGGATTTTCTTTGTGTTGCCATCTCTTAGCATAGGTGGGAGTATCTTGATCTAGTCTAAAGGCCTTCTCTGTTCCAGGAGGCACACATGTTTTCCAACAGAAGTGTACAGTGGAAGCTTGTAGAATATCTGAGCTTTTTCACTATCTCAGTGGGTCCATGATGTCACCAATAGAGCCACCCTCAGCCCGGCCGTTTTAGTCTGTCCATGTCATTTTTGCCTTGCATGCTGTAGATACCTGTGGAGCATGGGGCTGTCATTGGTCACATTACTGGTCATTATTGCAATGTGGCCTCATCTGTTTTTCTGAAGTCCTCCAGCCCTCTGTGTACAAGAAAAACTGTAAGCAGTAACCTGTTGCTGCATGTGTTTTGCTGCCTTTTTATGGTGACTATCCACCTCTCCATTACTCCTTGGGTCACTTAAGGCAGGGGCTTTTTAATTATAGTGTTTGTCTCCCCAGCACCTTGCCTAAGCCTTCACATATAGTAGGTGCTTAACAAATGCTTGTTGACAACTTCATTGCCAATTGGACAAATAAGAAGATCCTTGTCCAAGTTGTTTTGCAGTTAGTAATTACAAAATTTGACAACTGAGTGGATGTGACAGCTGAGGGACAGTGAGGCATGAGATAGATGATACATACATACATACATACATACATACATACATATATATATACAGAGAGAGAGAGAGAGAGAGAGAGAAATATTTTTGGCCTGCCCACTCAGAATATTGCACTATTCCTTTCAGAACCTTGTACTTGTTTGTGTTTGTCCTTTGTTCTCAAAGAGGCTCATGGCATCAGGGAAATGATGACATGACTTCCAGTTGACTTTGATTTGAGTGAGGGAAGGCTGTGCAAGGTCACCAGGTTCACTTTCTCCTCCAGAGCCACCTGGGTCCAGAGACCAGATATTCATCAGGATGACTGGAGATGGCCCAGGATACAAGGGCCCTTTTAGGCTAAGGCCTTTTCAAGTACTCAGAGTGAATAGGCCTCTTTAAGAAGTGAGTCAAGGAATGTGTCCTTTAATTAGAATAAGAAAAAACGTCAAGCTGGGAGGGGAAAGCCCTCAGAGTTGCTGTTCCAAAGAGAAGCAGTTACCACTGACATTCACTCTAAGCCAAGAGGGCCCAAAATACAGCCATTAAATGTAGCTTGGGTAGAGAGCTATTGTGATCCAGTCTATGAGCTGCAGAGTGAACTGGGCTTAAGGTTTTGTGAAAGGAGAGGGGGAGGGAGAGAGAGAGAGAGAGAGGAGAGAGAGAGAGAGGAGAGAGAGAGAGAGAGAGAGAGAGAGAGAGAAATCTAACCAGTAAACCCCAAGTTAAGTGGGCTCCTGGCCATCAAAATTTACCTTCAGAACCTAGATGTCAATGAAGAACTGCACCTTTACTCAAGGGAAACGAAATTGCCAATGGGAGATACATAGGTAGACGGGTGTTAAAACTGTATCTTGTTCTGGTCCCCTGACCACCATCCCTTTGCTAGTCAGTATAGTAAGTTTTAGCAGGAAATAAGATTGCAAAGGGGATCCTGAAAGTCACAGAAAAAACATGACAAATTTCACAGGAATGTAATTTACAAATTGTTTCATGTATCAATTAAAATTCCTATCCTGGTAATGTGTGTCAAATGAGGGGAAACCATTTAGGTGCTGCTTGTCAAGGCTTCTGATCCTATGATGTGTAATTTCCCCACAAAATACAGACCCCAGTAGTTTCAGACCAGCAGCACATCAGAAAGATGTTGATAACTTTGGGATGATGACTTTGAAGTTTCACTGATAACTTTGAGATGATTTGGAGATGTTGATGACCTAACCCCAAGGTGGCACAGAACGGAGTTGGTGTGTTTCCCTAAAAGGCTTAGAAAGACGAGACCTCAAACTCCTGTCCCATGCTCACCCTCCAGCACTCTTCCATCTCCATCAGGTCCATGATGCCAAGTTCTCCCAACTCCAGTTTCATGGCTGACAAGCTCAATCAAACTCTCTTCCTCCCTATCCTCTTCCCCATGCTGCCTGTTTTCCTTCACCATCCCATTCCATGTGCCCATGTCACTGTCTGCCTCTGTACCACTTTTGATGCTTGTCCCTGTGCCTTATTAAAGTGTGATCGCCACCCTGTTTCCCTCTGCCAATAGTGATCTTTCCCAGCAAGTACCCAAAGAACCAGGTTTTCTGAGCCCATTTCATGATTTCATAATTTAATTATCAATTCAGGCAGATAGATAAGAATATGGAGTTATGGAATATATTGGCTGCTTAGGTACTTTAAACAAAATTATGAGCTTAAAAATACAAGACAGAAAAAAATAGTCCCTCCCCTAAGTGAGTTTCCATTCTAGTGAGGAAGACAAAACTCAGGAGAACTTGAAAAACCAAGGGGAGGGAAGGGTTTAGAACTGGTGGCTGGAAGGTGAAGTGGAAGCTTGGTTCCAGGAAAGATAAGGTCTAATCTCACTTATCACAAGATGTCTTTGAAGTTGCTGCTCACGATGAATAGAAGGGAGGTTCTGTCCCAGACAGTGATAGGGAAGTTCAGGAGAGGGATGAGCTTTAGGGGAAAGGGTTCTCTTGTGAACATGTTGAGTTTGAGACATTCATTTCAAACTAGCAAGCAGCCATTTCTTTCTTCTTAAGCCTCTTCTCTTCTGATCGTAAGATAGCTGAGGGATGATTCATAGTATATGACATTCTTATATCAAGTAAAGTTTATAGAACCCTCTTAATCATGTTATGAGAAGTGCGCCCAGTTCTAGGAAGAAGGAGTATTTCATTGGAGAGTGGCTTTGTCCAGGATCACTTTGCATGTATGAAGGGCTTGTTTCAATTAAGTTTAGATTCATGTAAATAATAATAATGATAATATTAACAACAACCATAGTAGTAGGAGAAGGAGGAGGAGGAGGAAGAGGAGGAGAAGGAATAATAGTAGTAGTATAGCAGGTAAAAGATGAAATGATTGCAGGAACAAAGGTTAGAGCTCCCAAGCATATTGGCTTATTAAGCAATGTATGCCAGTTGCTTAATGAATCAGTACCAGGCCTTCCTCAGCTTTGTCATTGGACCCTGAACACATGGACAGACATATTGTTATACCTTAAAACCAGTTAATCAAATAAGACCAGTTAATTAAAAGAAAGCAATTAACCAGGACACAAAAATTTCTAATGGGAGGAAAGATTAGGGACTTTTCAAGTTTGAGGGGGGAGTGAACAAGTAAAATTCCCTGAAATCAGAAAAAGTGGTGACCCACTCCCCCAGGTCCTCCCATGAAATGTCTATATTCAGTCAAAGGACGCAGAAGCAATAACTGATTTAACTTGTTTGGGACCAGATTTCTTGCATCAGCATAATCTAAGTCCCTGGTCAAGGATCCCTAAGCAGCAGGCAGAGCTGTTCCAGTTTGCCAGCCACTCAGGGCTGAGTTCAGACAATGTAATAAAGTTTTTTTTTGACAATTTCCACAATCGAAGAAAGTTATCTCACAAGACAGAAATTGGACTACACCCATAACTGAAAGAGAATTGTCCAAACTGCAGAATTGGGTCAAAAGATAGAGTTAGTGTGGTTCACTGTATTCCCACTACCACTTGCTGTTCTCATCCCTTCAGTGGTGGTGGTGGTGATAGTAGTAGTAGTAGTAGTAGTAGTAGTAATGATAATGCTTATGCTTTATACTTATATAATGTTTTAAGATTTGTAAAGCTCTTTGCATATATTACCTCATTTGGTCCTCACAAAACCCTCTCATTTAGGGGATTTTATTACCCTCATTTTAGAGACAACTAAACTGAGGCACAGAGAAGTCAGGTAATTTCCCCATGTTCAAAGAGCTAGGTAGTCCCTACAGAACTACAGCTTAGCTTTGTCTGATTCAAAGTCCTGTGCCCTATCCACTGTGCAGCTTAGCTGCTTCCTGTGTTTTGGAAACGGGGACATACTTGGTGATTTGATATAAGTACAGCTTTCATACATGTGGGTCTTCCAAATTAGATCTGCATCTGCTCTTCCCTCCTCTCTGCCCCACTTTGTGCTTCAGCCACAGTGAAGTCAGGCCATGACTTCTGTCTCCTGAAAGGGATCATAACTTTTCACCAGATCTTGATGTACCAGCACTACTCATACCACACAAGGTTTTGGTGACCACCAAATATTCTTTGTTTATACCTAGGAACAAATATATGTACAGGATAGTATGGGGGGGGAGAAGGAGGTAATCCTAACTAGAAGGAAACTGGGACAAATGAACTTTGACAGCTTTGGCTGCAGCTAGGGACTTCAGACTTCTGTCTCTCCTGTCTCTCCTCTTCGTCCATGTTCAGTAAAAATAGCCAGTTCAATAGCAAGCATCCCACAATGTCTGACTTCCATCCTCCTCCTACTTCATTGTACCAGAATCCCAGAAGGACAGGAGAGCCAGGATGTAGAAATCAGAGGTGGCTCAATCTTGCCAGGGGAACTTCATCCTGCATGGTGCAAGATGCAGGACAAATGCCTTTCTTCTGGCTTTAAATTCACAGAAGTCTCCCAAGTCAAATTCAGACAGAGATCCCCAAACCTGTCTATTCTGAATTAGCATCTGATTGAGTCTCCCACCTCAAACACAGTTCTGTGAGGAGAGACAACAAGGGCACCAGGATTATACTTTTATGATGGCCTTCTTTCCCAAATTTGAAACTTACGGATTAAATATAGTAATTTGTCATTGCTTCAATAATTTTTACTGATACCCCTTCAAATAATCCTCTCTTTTTGTCTTTCTCTCATTGTAGAGGTAAAGAACAAAAAGAGTTTCTACTTTCAAGGAGCTTGAAATCTAATGGTGGAGACAATTAAATAAGTAGGTACATATGTGATACACAGAGAACAGAAGAAACATAATCATGGAGGAGAAGCCTCACTTATACGGAAAGACCAGGGACCTGATGGAGATGGGATTTGATCTGAGACTTGTAGTACTCTAGGAAAATTATGATGCCAAAGTCACAAGGACATTCTAGTCATTTTGATAATATATAAGTTGTTTACAATTAAATGAAAAGCAGCCACCCTTCCAGTCTTTTTCTATGGTGCGATCATGGTCTTTGTACCTGAAGAAGGAAAAGATAATGAATAGAAAGAAAACCATAGACCAATATTCTGAATGAACATAGGCAAACAACTTTTGAATAAAATAATAGCAAGGAAGCAATGGTAATATATTTGAAAGATTATACACTATGATCACATTGAGTTTATACTGCTGGGCCTGGAGTCAGGGAGAACTGAGTTCAAATCTGGCCTGAAAAACTTACTAGTTTTGTGACCCTGAACAAGTCACTTAACCCTGTTTGTCTCAGTTTCCTCATCTGTAAAATGAACTGGAGAAGGAAATGAGAAACCACTTCAGTATCTCTGCCAAGAAAACCCCAAATGGGATCATGAAGAATCAGACATGACTGAAATGACTGAATAATGTCATCAACAAAAATGTAGTGTTCCTTCAGTTTAAGACAGATGGTAAATATATTAAATCATGTTGATAATATAAATAAAATAAACATAAGACTACATCAAGTGGTAATAAAAGGTCTTTTGACAAAATCCGAGCCTCATTTAGCTTAAAGATTCTAGAAAGCTTAGTGATAAATGGAACTTTCTTTAGTAAATAATACCTACCTCACTCTAAGCAGACTAATTATATAAAGAAGAAAAGTTAGCAGTCTTTCCAATAAAATAAATCATGGTTAAAGAAAGGATGCTCATTATTGACACTACTATTTCACATAGTTCTTGAAATGCTAGCTATTGAAATAAGACAAGAAAGAGAGAAGGAATGATGAACAAAGAAGAAAAAATAGCATGACTTTTTGCAGGTGACATGATGATTTCTTTAGAAAACTCTAAAGAGTCAAATAAAAATTTCAAGTAACTGATAAATTCAGCAAATTTTCAGGATATTAAATTAATTCACCTAAATCATTAGCATTACTGTATTTCACCATATAAATCCAGCAGGAAGTGCTTGAAAGAGAAACTACACTCAAGATAACTACAGAAGCCACACTGCATAATATTTGGAAGTATATCTACCCAGATACAACAAGGAATGTGGTGAATCCAAGTACAAAACACTCTGCTGAAATAAAGATGAATTGAACACTGAGATGGATATTAGTTGCTCCTGGATAAGTGGCGCCATTACAATAAAAATGACAACACTATTTAAATTAATTTACTTAAACTGTATTGTACTAAAGAAACTACCAAAGTTATATTTTATAGAACTAGAAAAATAATAACCAATATTTGTATGAAAGAAGCAACGGTCAAGGATCTCAATGGTAATAGTGAAAAAGAATTGACAAGGAAGGGCCTGTCGATCACAAACTGTGCTATAAAGCAATAATCATTAAAATGACTTAGTACTGCATAAGCAATTGAGAGGCTTGTCAGTGAAATAGATCAAGATATATAATATACAGCAGTAAACAATCACAGTAACATAGTGTTTGGTAAACTGAAAGATTCTAGTTACTGTGGGAAGGACTTAATATCGAACAGAAAATACTAGGAAAATGGACAGCGGTCTGTCAAAAAATAATTTTGAACAAATACCTTCTTATAGTAAGATAATCTCCAAATACATGCATGGTCACAAAATAACCAAATTAGAGTACCGAGGAAGAAATTACCTTTCAGATCTATGAACAGGGGAAGAGTTCAAGACTAATCAGGCAAGAGAGTGGATCACAGAAGATAAAATGTAAAATTGTGATTCTATAAAATTAGTCCATCAATCAATAAACATTTATTAAGTGCCTACTATGTGCCAGGCACTCTACTAGGCTCTGGGGATGCACAAGTGAAAAAAAAGACAGCCTCAGCACTCAAGGAGCAGAGGACAACACAAAAAAGGAAGCTGAAAAGTAGGGAGAGGGGGTCAGGAAAGGTCCTCCAGAGGGGAATGATAGGAAAGTCAGGGAAGTCCCAAAGTAGTATAGCCAGTTGAGAGCAACACAATAATTGCAGGACACATTAACATTCATCTCTCCAAGATGGACAAATCTAAAAGAAAGATAAAAAAGGAAAGAAAATATAGAACTGAAAGAAACCCATTGATGTTAGAGCTGAAAAACTCCTGACATGTTTTGAATGGGAACAATAGTTTTTCAGTACCAGATGATATGTTTATGAAAAGAAAAGATGGGCTAGGGCACAGAGAAGTTATTAAGAAATGTTACAAAGTAGAAAAGTGAACACATCCCATACAGTTGATAACACAACAAAAATAGTCACTAATATAGGGAACACAACAAAAGATACAGGTCCAAATTAAAAATTAATGATGACATCCTGAATTGTGAGTTGGTTGAAAGAACAAAAGATTGAACCAATAATTATGTGAAAGAGCACAATAATGATGGGCAACCAAATGAAACTTCCTGGGATGTGGGTAAAGCCACATTCATTTTGAGAAGAAAAATCATATCTCTGAAACTATACTTTGACAAAATAGAAAAAGGGAGAAACAATATATTAAATGAGAAATAAAAAAACCACAAAAGTCAATAAAGAAAAAATGCAAAATAAGCACAAGAGGAAATCTGGAAAATGAGAGGGAAAATGAAGAATTATAAAAGAAAAAGAATGTGAAATTGACAGATAATAACAAAATGCTCTTTGAGAAAATGAACGTAATTCATAAAAATTTAGGTAGTCTGTTCAAACTGTTAATGGTCGAAAAGGGAATGAAGAAACACCAAATTACCCAAATAAAAAACTGAACAAAGCCAAATTACAAAATGGGAGAACTAGATTTTTCAAAATCTAGTATACATGCGATTATATAGCAGCACAACTGAAAATTTAAAAGAAATGGGGCTTATCTACAAACTATTAGCAAAATTAACAGAACATAAAATCAAAATCTTAAATAACCTAGTGTCAGAAAATGAAATTAAACTACTTTTAAAGAAATTAAGAAAGAAAGAAAGAAAGAAAGGAAGGAAGGGAGGAAGAAAGAAAGAACTTGTGGTTCAGTTATATTTATTGGTGAATGTTACCACACTTTTGAAGAACAATAATATGCCAGAAATGATTATTAAAAACTTGAGAAAAAGTATCAAAATCCTCTTATATGATGAGAGTCCTGATTAAAAAGAACTGGAAGACTAACACAAAAAAGGAGAACTATAGAACATATTGCTAATGAATACTGATTCAAAATAATTAAATAAGATCTTAACAAAAGACTACAGCAATATATATCCAATAAATGACTATGACAAATATGAATTTATAGGAAGGATACAAGAATAATTGAACATTAGGAATAACATTTAATATAATTAATTAGATTAGAAAACAAAAATACTCTCCCTAATTCAGATGATTGTATGACAAGATACATTAAAAAGGTTTTGATAAAGTACAACAATCATTTATGCTGAAACCCCTATAAAACAGAGGAAGGAGAAAAGGGCTAGGTTTTAATATGATAAAAGTACATATCTTAAATCGAATTGTAGCATTATTTCCAATGGTAAAACACTAAAGATTCCTAAGAAACATAGAACTAAACAAGGGTGCTCCCTTTTCCCAGTGTTATTTGGCATAGTAGTTCTAGAAATGCTAGTGCTAGCAATAATCCAAAATAAAGAAATTCAAGGCACAAACATGGGTAAAGGAGAGACAAAACTATACCTGTGTGTTGACAAAATAGTAATTTGCTTAGAATTCAAAATAATGTGGAAGTAATAATGAGGAAAAAGTCACAGAAAAATTTTTGGAGAGCAGTGAGACAAAGCGAGAAAAATTAAGAGGCTGGAGGTGACAGGAACAGGGAGAATTTATAACTACTAACTTCACTGGACTAGGAAAGAGAATGGACAGAAATGGGGGCGACAGATAGAAAATAATGCAACTTCAGAGAAACTGGGATAGGCAGAACAACCCAGAGCAGGTGACCAGGAGTCAGCCTGTGCAGTTGACTAGGATTACGGTATTATTAACAAAACTATTTGCAGGTTTAAAGTAGGACTTGATAGAGGAAGGGGAAGAAACAAAAACAATTGGAGAAAACAAATATAATGGAGGGAAATTCAGCTATGAGTGGATTAAATTACACAACAAAATGAAAAAGAATGGATAAGAAACCCAAACCAAACAAGCTGCTATGTACAAGAAACCCATCTAAAATACTAGTACAGAATGAAAATGACAGGCTGGATCAAAACTGACTATGCAACCTGTGATATGAGAAAAGCAGGAGTTTCAAGCATGGAATCAGAAAAAGCAAAAATTAAGATGAAAATATCAAGAGAGAGAAACAGAGAAACTACATTATGCTTAAAGGAAACAGATTCAGTGAACCAATATCAATACTCATATCTAAATCCAAATGGAAATGTTAACAAGCTTAAAAAAAAGAATAGTAATTCTGCAGAGTTAGGATGCCTCTCAAAGATGGACAAATGCAAAAGAAAGATAAAAGAGAAAAAAAATACAGAATGCAACAAAACATTGATATTGGAGCTGAAAGATGTCTGGCATCTTCTGAATGGTAACAACAGGATTATAAATATTTTTCAGGACCAGGTGGAATGTTTACAAAAGTAGAAGACATGCTAAACCACAGAGACATTATAAATAAAAGTTATGAAGCAGAAATTGTAAACATATACATTACAGGTGAAAATACAATGAAAAAGGTCATTAACATAGGGAAGGCAAGTAAAAGATCCAGACTTAGTGAAGAATTAATCATGACATCATGTATGAGTGGGTTAAAAATCTTACTGAAGAGGGTAAATTAATGTGAAAGGGGATGATTATAATTTAAAAAACAACCCAAATTTCTGGGAGGAACTAAATTAGTATTCAGAAGAAAATCATCTTTTTGGAAATGTACTTTTTTTGTTTTTTAAATAATATTTTATTTTTTCCCAATTATATGTCAAGAAAAATTTTAGCATTCATTTTTACATGATTTTGAGTTCCAAAATTTCCTCCCTCCCTCCACTATTCCTAAGATGATGGGCAATTTGATATAGCTTTTATATGTGCTATCATGTAAAACAAATTTCCATATCGGTCACAGTTTTGAAAGAAGAAACAGCTCAAAAGGGAAAAAAACACAATAAATAATGTAAGTGAAAAAAGTATGCTTTGATATGCATTCAGAGTCCATCAGTTCTTCATCTGGATGTGGATTAGCATTTTCCCTCATGAGTCCTTTGTACTTCGATCGCTGTGTTACTGAGAAGAGCTAAGTCATTCATAGTTGGTCATCATACAGTGTTGCTGATACAGTGTACGATATTTTCCTACTTCTGCTCATTTCATTTTGCATCAGGTCATATAAGTCTTTCCAAGTGTTTCGGAAATGTCTGCTCATTATTTCTTATTGTACAGTAGTATTCCATTACATTTATATACCACAACTTGTTCAGCCATTCCACAATTGATGGGCATCACCTCAATTTCAATATTTTGCCACCATGAAAAGGGCTTCTAGAAATATTTCTGCACAGATAGGTCCTTCTGAATATGCTTATAAATAACATTTTTAAAAAAGGACTAATAAACCAAATGTGCAATTTGAACATAAAATAATCAACAAAGAAACAAACAAAATAAGCATGAGAGGAAATCTTCAAAAGTAGACAAGAAATAGATAAAATACCAAAAAAAGATGGGAGAATTCACAAACATAACTAGTAGTTTGAAAAAAGTGGGTATAATTAAAATCTTTACTCTAATCTGAGCAGAAAAAGGATGTAAAGAAATCAAACTGTTAAATAAAAAATACCAAGGCAAAATCATAGCAGAGGAGGGATAGAAAGAATTATCATGACTTAGTATACACAGTTAAAGGCTAGCTCAACTGAGAATTTAAAATAAATGGAGGCTTATCTACCAAAATATAAAATAGTAAAATTAATAGGACATGAATCATGATCTTAAATAATCTAGTTTCAGAAAATGAAACTGAGCTTTAAAGGAACTACCAAAGAAAGAAAACTCTGCTTTGGATGGATTTATGGGAGAATACTATGAAATGTATAAAAAATAATTTACCATAATGCAGAAATTATTTTTAAAAGTGACATTATTTTAAAGTGACATAGAAGACAGCCTACCAAAACTCTTTTGCATGGTAAATATTACTGATAAAAAGGGAATCACAGTGCACAGAACTATAGACTATATGATTAATGAATATTGAGGAAAAAATTTTAATAAGACACTCCCCCCTCCAAGTTTATACCAGTATAAACTGAAATAGAACCAGGGCCACTAAAGCATACATAAGGATCCCAATAGGCCACCAATTAATTGACTAGGAAAATCACATGTTCACATCAACTATGTTCTGTTGTATTTTTATTTTGTTAACTATTTCCAATTATATTTAATCTGGCTCAAACTGCACAGTAGAGCACACATCAAACATTATTTTGATACATTTGGTCTACAATGAGAAATTATAGAATTTGTGTTGTATACAATTATTGTATTGTATTGTATACAATTATATACAAATTATATACAAAATTATATACAAAAATGATTCAAGAAATTATTAACCATAACAAAGTTGGATCTATATGACAGATACAAGAATGTTTTAAAATTAGAAAAAAATATTTAGCCTAATTAATCATACAAAAAAACTTCACCTCTAAAACACATGATTGGATGAAAAAACTATCGACCTTGAGAGAAGGAACTGATGGAATCTGAATGCAGATCAAAGCATACTATTTTTAGTTTATTTTTCCCTTGTTTTTGGTCTGCATTTTCTTTTACAACATGACTAATATGGAAATACGCTTTGCATGATTGCACATGTGTAACTTATATCAAATTACTTACCATCTCAAGAAGGAGTGAGGGAATGAAGGGAAGGAGAGAATCTAGAACTCAAATTTTAAAAAAATGAATGTTAAAAGCTGCTTTCATGCAATTGGGAAAAATTAAATATTATTAAAAATAATAAAATGCATGATTATATGACAAAATATATAAAAATTAAACAGGCCTAAGTGATAAATTATTGACAATGAATATTAAATGCATTAAAGAACAATCATAGAAAAATAATTGTATGAAAGAGAGCAATGAGAAAACAATTCAAAATTTTGAGGATATGGCTAATTCAATCCTCAGGAATAAAAATAATCTCTGAAATACATGTATATGTTAATAAAAATAAAAATAGAGTAATTATGACCTGAACAAGATATTCATTAAGAAGAAAATTAACAAACTTATATAAGGACAAAAAGGAGACCTTGAATATCAGAGGAGAAATAGTTATCCTTTCTACATTGCAAATTTCCCCATCATGGTTTTGATATATCATGGGTCAACATAAGAAATGAAATTAGAATTTTTTGGTAGTTTTGTGAAAGCTGCAAATGACACACGAAGGCCAACTGATGACACACAAAAAGTCTGAAAAATTCTATGTATAGTATTGTATAATATCAACATATTTTATCTTTTAATATCATAGTAATTCAGACTTCTCTGGTATCAAGGGAGGGCCAAAAAATTTTACATGGATTTTCCAGGTGGCAGGGTGCAGGGTAGGCACTGTGCCCCTACCTGGTCCCCAACATAGAAGGGATAACTCTAGGTATATTTATATTTATAAAAGAAAAAAAGATGGTAGGATTCCCAAACAAAGTAAAAGGATCTTTGGAAAATTGTGAATAATTGAAACTCTTT